>NW_020955676.1:109949-242924 GCF_003031625.1 Empidonax traillii | reverse complement strand
GCAACAAACAGGGACATGCAGGCACCAAAAAGAGTTGTTAAAGGAATCAGCATATATACCTCACTGCTTGTTGGGCACAATGCAAATATTTTTCTTATCAACTTATAAATCTTATCATAGACTTTTTAATAATAAAATGAAAGTATAGCGAAAAATAAAAAAAACCTTTGACGTCTGCAGACATTCCAAGTAAGGTTTGCTGGTGAATGAAGATGCCCCAATGTGTGTTTTTCCTCTTACCTTATAATGAATTAACTGCTTTGCACAGGCTTGTTTCTGTTTATTTCAGTGTCAGTGTACGTTTTCCAACCTCTGTTAAAAATAAAAGAGTGTAGCAGAACTAGAAACTAATTATATCTTTAAGTGACCCTGGTTGCCTACCCTCTTTCTTATGTGTTAAGAAGCTGAAGCATTATTGAGAGTTGGCTGTTAGCCACTCTGCATTCATATACCACTCTGAATTTATTTCTCAGACATTCCTCCGTGTTAAATGCTATAAAGTACATCACACTGTTTGTGAAGAAATCTCACCTTTATGATGCCTTTCGTTTCGGCCTAATTGTCTAAGATAAGAATAGCTTGCTGTGCCTGAAGGGGGAATTTTCCATTACTGCTGAAAAGATAAATGGTAGAAAGCAAAATGAACTTGGCTCATTACAACCTTCTGAAAAAAAAGGCAAATTGGTCTTCAGAAATGATATAATAGAGCTGACACTTTTAATAGTCTGGAGTTCAAATGTGGCATTTTATATATTTTTTCCATAAAGCATAATACAAACAATTACAGATGCTGGCAATAATGAATGGTACTTAGTTTCTTTTACTAGCTTTATTCTGTAAGTTCTAGGGGGAAGAAAATTATTTTACCAATGACCACTTAAATGAGGGGAGAAAGGCTACTTTTAAAGAAACATAACATACATTTCAGTGCATTTCTAGTCTTAATCTCTATAATAATTACACCATTGCATTTTGATCTACCATGAAAGTCCCTGAATGGCTTGGACTGGTGATAGCCAGGTAGTTTATTTAATATTTTAAATACCTAATGAGCTTTGCAAGACAGAGCTGAAAAAAGATTTCTTTCTTAGTACACAACATGGTTCATAGTAGTGGTCAGGTTTTTTACTACGATTTGCTATTTAGATCAGTTACTTTTAAACATATTTTCATTAAGTTTGCTGTGTATCATTAATGCTTAACAGATAGACATCGATTTGCTGGAGTACTGACTAATATCGCTCATTTACATCTGAGAGTGGAAGGGCTTGAGTATCTTTACAGCAGAACTATAGATCATTTAACTGAGGTAATGGATGTGATTAATCTGAAATATCTTTACTGAAAGAAAAGGGAGAGCTTATCTGTTACCTGTGTCACATAAGTTTACTTTGGTATATTCTTCCAGACTAATGGAAAGGAGCTTGCAAATATAATGAATATATATGTATATGTATATATGTATATTAAAAGACATGCATATTGCTGTCAATTCATGCATCCATTCAGGAGCATCCCTAACTATTTACATAAACAATCTTGACTTCAATACAATTTAAAGTCTGGTTTAGGCAGGTTTTTAAAGCAATGCTCAACAGAAGACTTGACTTGAGGGCATAAGATTAAGATGATTTTTCTGACAGTTTAATTCCATTTGCTCACAGGTCTGTATCCAACAGTCATTTTTTATCAACATCACTTTCCAAAAACAAACAAAGAAAAACACCTTGAAAGCGCTGTTTGCACGCAATGCTCATGTGCATACAGCCAAACTTTTTGTTTTTTCAATGAAGATCAGGTTCATAGATTGCCATTTGCCATGAACATTTTGATTGTACTGATTAGCATAATTTTGACTTTGGGAAATGCCTGAATTTGTGTGTAGGCTGAGGAGAGTCTAATACATTGCAGGTACTACCTAAACAGAATGCAGTAGAATGAAAATGATAACAGTAATTCACAGATATTCAATTATTGCCTAACACAACATTACACCCATTTTTATGGATACTTAAAACTCGAACAACACAAGCTCATTAGCAACAGGAAAAGTATTTAAAATTATTTTATCAAAATGATTAATGCTACTTTTCCAATCTTATTGAGGTCAAATGTGCACATGCATTTACGTGATTAAAACAATAGATGAGTTCTGTACAAATAAAGTTCTGTATGTCACCTTGCTTATTCAATTCTCCTTCTTCCCCACAAGTAACCTGTGTGCTGTAGGAGGAACAAGATCATACCCACTGAGTCTTAAAAACACAATTTTCAATCCTTTTATGTACATAGCTCTAGTGGGAAAGGGAAGAATGTCCTGAGGACTGTGGAGTATGTTTCTGTTTTCATGTAGCACCAAGTCTCCAAACAAAGTAAACTTAGAGCTGCCCAGTGGCTCCTAATATGCTGGGTACTCTTGTTTTCTCATATTCCAAACTACTAGCCTTTGATCTCAATCTTCTTCTTTCCTTCCCCTCCTCTCCCCTCCTCTCCTTTCCTTCCTTTCTGTCTTTCTGTCTTAATTTTCAATTTTTCTTTTTTTTTTTTCTGCCCCAAAAGTACGCTTAATTTTTCTAGTTTCCGGGTCCTTGCTACTTTCAGGAAGATTTTAATTTTTTCAAGGTAAGCTTTAACATTGTCTTGCAGGCAGAAACTGAGAAACACAGGAGCCAGAATAAGAAAAGCAAACACAACAAGAAACAGTGACTCCTCTGTATATTAAAGGAGGGGTTTTACATGCTCCACTCTGAAGGCTATGTCACCACAGTCCACATGCCATTTCTTCCAAACACTTCTTGAATTTGCACTCCCTTCAACAGCAGTGATTCAGTTATTTAGCAAACATCTACTGCAGTAAGTCAGAAGACCTTGGCACAGCCCCCCACAGATACTGAAACAGAACTGCTCACGAAGTAACTCCAGATAGCACCCAGCACATTGTTATAGCCATATTAAAATCTGGAGGTTTTCTTTGGGCAGTCATATTTCTTGCATATACTTGACATACCTAATTGACATAGATTTTTCCCCACACCACTACCATATTTCTAAAGCTCCAAAAGAGTATGTTTATTTTAAGTCAGGAATCAGTGTCTCAGTATTTATGTGCAAAGTCAGTGTCCCCTCTGCAGTGAGATGTGTGACTGCAGCTAGGTTGTATGTCCCCAGGTCATCTTTCAGTGAGCCACTTCGAACACAAGCATCTGTGTACCTGAAGGATGGTTCTTCCTCTCTCATTCTCCTGACCAGATGGACACCAGTCAGCTCTGAGTTGAATAATATAATATTGTTAACTTTGTAGTGTCACTAAATCCTAAACTCTCCTGAAAGGCATTGTGTAATTAGTACAGGATCAATCTTGTGCTAATGTTGTCCCACACTTGACTAAAACAGCTATCCAGTTTTCAGTTCAAAGCTTGCTCTTTACAACCAAGTGCCTCCCAACATTTCCATCTATACCTGCCCTAAATGCTTACTCAGTGCCACTGGCAGGTTTTGCATGCTCCGTGTTGAACCCTGTACTGCCAGCAGCTGCACTGGTATCAGACTGAACTAGGTGACAGCTACCCAGAGTACAGCTGCAGGATGATAGTCACACATTTGGGTTTCAGTGTAAGCATGCCCTGGGCTGACAGAAATGAAGAGAGGAGGTGGCATATGGCAGAGGCCAAGAGTAATACCCCCTCCAAACCAGCTTTTACAGCGTGTGAAACTGGCATAAAATAAAGTTTGTTTTTCAAGGTGAGAGTCCTACAAAGTGAACTTTTATGCTGATTCTACAATACCTCCAGTCTTCCTTAAGGCACAGACTTCAGTTCAAATAGTTTAGTGATACTATCCATCAGAGGGTTCAACCTTTGCAATATATTTCATAGTATTCCCAGTGACTCACGTTTGACTCAGGCACAATATATCATTTTGGTACTGCTTTATAGCCTGTTGTCAGCTGTATATCTATTGTATTTATTGGGAAGGAATGTGCAAAATTTCTAATAATTAATAGTATATTGAATGTAGCAAATAGAAACTAAAATAAACAGGCATATCAGTGAAAGGAATATCATCAAAGTAGTCATCAAGAATTGCTAAAATTAGGTGTCAATCTTAACTCCAATTAACTTCAAGCTGAATGGCAAAGTCAGAAATTGCTCATACACTTACTGATATGCCTAAAATTGGAAGTGCTACCAACACTTTGAGCATGAAAACTGCCCACCATTTCCATAACCTTCAGGATCAATGATCTGCATGACAGGTTCTCATTTTTCTCTTTGAAATTTAAATCCTTAGCAGTATATGTACCTCAGCCAATATTGTGCATATACATCTGAAGCAGCTTTAAAATATCCCGTTAAAGGACTTGTAGTAGATGAGCTGTAGCAGAGAGTAGATGCAGCTGGACCTCTATGTGCACTGTAAGCCTACAGAAGAAGCAAAATAAATTAGCAAGAAACCTGGTCCATACTGATGTCACACCATATACCCACAACAGGACACTACTGGTACTGAAACTTTGCTAGAATAAATGTAGCTGGAGTTGCCCACAATGCACTGGACTCCACACCGTGGCACAGGGACACCCTCAGTCAAATATCCTGAATCTCCAACAGTTACTGAATAGAGTCCTGACTTGAAAAATGCTGAAACAATGAACTAAGCAAATGAGAACACTGACAAAAGCAAGGATAGGATAAGATGGTAAGGGCTGTGTGGAATCAGATCTACCTTGCTGTAAAGCTATAGAAGATAAATAATCCAGAACTTCTATATCAGTTATGGTGGTTACTTTTCCAAAGCTCTTTTCTGCTCTGATACAAGAAAGGGTTAAGGTGAAGAAAACCACTGAGCTGCCCAGCAGGAATCCACTTTCTTTAGTTAAATAGGGGTAAGTTTGGTGGTTTCTCATATGGCAGACTCCAGAGGCTTCCTAGGAACTTGCTTGGTAAGTGATCAAATGAAACTTGAGAAAAACTAGGATTATAACTGAACAGGTAAATAATATGTTTCTCTCTGGATTGAATCACTAGAGGAAAAATTTTCTAGAAATGTAACAGCTTTGGCCTGTGCTTATAGCTGTGAACAGAGGGTATTCTTGATCTCCCAGAAGCACATACTGGCAACCCCATAATCTCTGACCCTTCAGCTCTTCCTCCTTTGGGTCTGCATCCTGTAGAGGAGGATGGGCAAGCGTGTGTTTACGTGGTATAAACAGGATGGAGCAAATCCATGCTTATAAGAGTAGGTTTTTTTTGGGGAAACAGCTTCTCACAGCTTAAAACTCAGATTTCTCTGTAAAATATCCAATATTCATGCTTTAAAAAAAAAAATTGATTAGGTCCCCCATATTACAAAACAGATGAAAAATACCACACTTGTATTTATACTATTACTGCATATGGTGAATAACTCTATTAAACTAATCCCAGACATGTAATAAATCTTTAATTGTTTCCATTGCCACAAATGCACAAAAAAACCCTTAAAACTAAAAATTAAATATGAATTGTGATCCTTAATAAGTGCTTTACTCTAAACAAATTATTCCAGCAATTTCTTTTTATTTTAACATTCTAAAGTTATTGTCCCTCCATTTCCCTGCTCTTAACAGCAAAGCCCATCCGTCTAAAACAGTTTTGTGAGGAAAGATTATTCTCTGCTAGCATTAATAACAAGAAAATCTAGTTTTTCTTTCTTCCCATTACAGCAACCTGTTCTGAAAGCTGAGATTTTAAGAAATCTCTAATGGAATGTTCCTTTACAAATCAGATTTCTTCTCTTGCCGAATCCCCTGATGGAGTGTTTCTGATGATGAAAGATGAAGGTAAGTAGTAAACCTGACCGATTTTCTTTTTTTCTTGCAAAACAATAAATTCCTAGAATTTTAGTTTTGTCTCAGTTGGCCTGAAATCTTTGAAAGACAGTTTCTATTATGAAGGGCCAGTGAGAGAAAAAAATCTTAAGAGGCTATTCTCTGTTCTCAAATGGGAATATCACTGTTAGGAACACTCATGGATGCTCTAATGTTGCGTCCCCTGAGGAGATAGAGAATGTGTACCCAGTTCTATTTCCTGAATGCCCAGTATTTGAACATTCATTTTCCAGTCAAGTGCCTAAACCTCATGCTTAGAGCATTTGGGAGCCCTTAAAATGTTTGGACATCTTTATTCCACTTTGCATAAAACACAAACATTTGTCAGCAAAGAAGTGTGGCTGAAGAGCTTTGTGGTTGGAACAGTCATCCAAGATGGATGAGCTTCCTGCCAGCCTGCATTCTGCCTAGCATCCTGACCTACAGCGATACAGTGTCACGGTGCTTCTGGCAAAATAAATAGTTAACTACTTGTTAAATGGAACATTTGCAGCAGCAGTACCTGCCTCAGTCCCAGGATATTTAACTTGGAAAAAAACATGTGACTGTGTTTTCTCTCAGGATGGAGCACATCTCAGGGAAGGGAGGGAACAAAATAAGAGATTCCAATTTCCTTGAGTGACTGCTCTGCTGTTTCAGCACTGAGACAGCAGAGTAACATGACTAGAGCTTTTCTCCTTGTCTCACCATTTTATTTGACTCTACATCTTGAAGAAGGAACACTTCTGCCACGTTGAACTACATGACTTTGATTGCTGTGGTTTAAAGCAAGTCAACACATTTTAAAAGCATTTTCATCTAGACTAATATGGACAATTGAACTAAAGAATTAAATATTCACACAACCCTGTAGACTGATAGGCAGATCAAAACAAACTAAATTACCAGACCTTTATTATTTGCCAAATAGTAAAATTTTAAAAATATTTTGTTCCAGCATCTCTTCTTCTTCTTTTATATATGTGTACTCTAGCTGTCATCTTCCAATTTCCATTAATTTATCTACTTCTCCAATCACACCTATTCATACACTTTTATTTTTTACTTCTTAATAGAACACTAGCATATTAACACATTCCTACACTATAATTCACTTCAGTTTAATTTTGTCCCAGCACTAGTTTTACCCTTTTCCTTTATTTTACAGAAATACTAATTCTGACTTTATTCATAAGTGTCTCAGTGCATAGTTCTTTAGTATGGATAAATGTGAGTAAAACTGTGCAGAAACAGGTTCTAAGCAAGGACAACTCCTGCAAAGCTAAAGCTGTAGCGAACATGAAATACATTTGTAGTGGGTTGACCCTAGCCGGATTCCAGGTACCCACTAAAACCACTCTCTTACTCTCCCTCTGCAACTGGACAGAGGAGAGAAAAAAAAACCAGCTAAGGATTCATGAGCTGAGATAACAGCTGGGAGAGATCAGTTACCGATCACCATCACGGGCAAAAGAGACTCAAAGTGGGGATAGTACTTTATTACTAACGGGATAAGAGCCAAAGAGTGAGATGTAAAACAGTTTTAAAAACACCTTCCCTCCACCCCTCCTTCCATGTTCTCCCTCCTCCCCCCAGCAGTGCAGGGGGAAGTGAATGTGGGTTATGATCAGTTGTTTCTGCCACTGTCAGGGAGAGGAGTTGGAGTCCTTCCCCTGTTCCTGTGGGGTCCCTCCTATAGGAGAGGTCCTTTGATGGACCTCTCCAGCGTGAGTCCATCCCTCAGGCAGCAGTTCTTCCCAAACTGCTGTCTCGTGGGCCACTCCTCCATGGGCTCACAAATGACCCGTAACGACATGGGTCCCCCACAGGGGCCACAAGTCCTACATGGGAAAAACCTGCTCCAGCGTGGGCTTCCCTCTCCGTGGGCTGAAGGTCTCTGACAGGATCCTGCTCCATCTTGGGCCTCCCACAGGGTCACAGCCTCCTTCATGCATCCACCTGCTCCAGCATGAGCTCCTCCATGGGCTGCAGGGGCACAGCTGCCCCACCATGGTCTGCACCACGGGCTGCAGGGCCTCGGCTCCAGCGCCTGGAGCACCTCCTGCCCCTCCTTCTGCACTGACCTTGGTGTCTGCATTGCTGTTTACTTGTTCTCACTCTGCTCTTCCCTGTCTGGAATTCTTCTGCACAACAATTTTCTGTTCTTAAATTGTTATCACAGAGGCGTTACTGTCACTCCTGATGGGCTCGGCCTTGGCCAGCGGCAGAAAGTCCATCCTGGAGCCGGCTGGCATTGGCTCCCTGGGAGCTTCTAACAGAAACCACCCCTGTAACCGTCCCCTTCCCACCGCTACCAAAACCCAGCCACAGAAACCCACTACATTTCATGAGAGTGGAATGGAAACAGTCATCTCAAGAACAGGAGTAAGAGGAATCTAATAAGTATACAAAAGGGGGGTAGCAACACTGTCTGAGGGGAAAACCTGGTTCCATGAAGAAAATACCAAAATTATTTACTGTATTTCCATACAGAGATGAGAGAATTCTTTCAATTTTTTGTTTTAGGTATGAATCAGATTTACTGTTAGTCTTCAAATACAGCTCCATCCTGCATATCCTTCGACATTACAAAACAGTTTTCAAATACCAAAGGTAAAACAAAAAACCCAATGTGGATATATAAGCAGGAAACACCAGATGTCACCTATGTTTCTCCTTCATTTCTCCACTACTTTAGTTCCTGTTAAAGTGTTTATAGTATATATACCAAATTGGGATCCATGAAAATGAAAGCCTATTAATCATCAAAAAGAGGACTGGATCTTTTCTTACACACTCCTTGAGATGAAATTTCATCTGGTTAAGAGCCAGTAGAATTTGTGCCCAAGGGCTGTTCCCAAGAGAAACAACAGATTTCCATGAAGAAGTCCTTCAGTCTCACTTTTGTACTCCGGAGAGGTAGGGCTAGCCCATTCATGCATTAGTTATTATATTTTTTTTCCCTCTGTTTTGCTTTTTTCCTTTTTTGTTTTCTTTTTCCCTTGTAATATAGACCAAGAACTGAAACCGAAGTTCTGTTCAGAAAACTTGGGGTGTTAACATCTCCCCAGTGCACTTGAATGCACTCCAACCACGGGTGTTCATGCCCTGGATTCCCTTCTAAGTTAAGATATGGAGGCATGGTTACATAAAGGTGATATGACTGTTTTTTACTCATGCCCTGTACTATCTCATACTATGGAGAATCAATGTCAGCTGGCCATTTCAGCATCTTCACATTTCCAGAGAAGTGCAGAGGGACTTTACTGATAATAATTGGAGTCCACTGGTAACTTGGGAAAGCATCAGAAAGGAATTTCTGTTGCACAGTGTAGAAAGGATGGGTAACATTTTGGAGTTCAAGATCAGCAAAAGGAAATAAGTTACACATTTTATCTCAAGCGATTTTGTGTTCAGGTAAGTTATTAGATCTGTATATTTATCTTAGTTACAATATTTATGTAACCCCTTGGTCAGTTCAAACCCCTGCAGGAGGAATCAAAAGCAAGAAGGGAAAACAACTATCCTTATTTCTTGGAGAGCTCCATAACTAAATTCTCCTACAGTGACATATAAGTAGTGTGCACTTCTGCATGGCATGCTTTCTTAGCAAACCTTGAGACTACCACAAAATGCCTAAAGAAGCAATGTACTAATAGCAATGGGACCTCCAGAAAGGGCTTCCTGTCACCTGGGCCCTTTTTTTCTCATCATTACAATAGGATACTTACACTGGGAGACTATAGCTGTTTCTTCAGCTTTGAAGTTCCTCTCATTATTTCCATAGGAAAGTCTCAGCTTCTTTCAGTGGGTGTTGACATTTCTGTTTCTAGAGGCAATAACTCTGTGGTCTGCTCAGTCTTGAACACATAGACCTAAATTCTGCATTCAGTGAGATAAGGGTGAAAGCTGTAGGTTTTCAGAATAAATAACTGAGCAACAGGTAGATGTTTTCTATGTATGTCAGCCTTGAATGACCTCCTGATTACCCTTCTGAAGACAGAATACACCAGATACTGTACTAAAGCCCAACCCAGGAGTCCTAGTGTAACCTGGAAGGCTGCAGGTGTTCCTGCCTCAGCCTGTCAGCATCACAGGACTGGCTTAATCAAAAGAGGACTCCACAGGAATTCTTCTGAACGCTAGGTTTCATCTAATTTGGTTTCACTATTAGTCAGAGAACACCTGCTCATTGTTCATTTTTTGCAGTCTTAACCTCCAACAAAGAGCAAGAACCAACAGTTTTGTAGTTACTTTTTACTCCTTCCAAAATTAGGAAGCTTGTAGTTCTTACTGTTAAAATTTTACATTTCCTTTTTTTTTTTTAATATATTTTTTAAAATCACATGAATTTATATAGAAATATATGTAAATGTCTTCTGGAATAAAAGTAATGCTCAGAAGACTTCTTCAGTCATCCAGGTGGTATTTAAAAAACAAACAAACAAACAAACAGGGAATACTTGTCTTTGTATTTATAAGGCAAAATACAGTTACTGAAATCTCAAGCTGTTATATTACCTGCATTATCTTCTTCTAATATGAAAAATAGATTGACTCTGATTAAGAGTGTTCCTGATGATAAGAATGTAAGACAGTGGATACAGCTAACAAGCTTTGATGGATGATGCAATACACATTTTTCTTACCAAAACACAGATAGAAATAGTCTCCAGGTTTAGTATACCAGAGTGGTAGTTCATGGGTAACTTGTTTTCTCACATTAATTTTAAGCTGGCAGGTTACCATTATATAATGTTGACTTTAGAGTGAATTCCTCCTAAAGCTCTTTTGAAGGCATTAACATTGAATTTCAAAACTGCTGTAGAGCAAAAGAGATATTGGATCTCCTTGGAATATTTAGGCTGTGAGGGAAATGCTGTTATTGCTCCTAGGTTAGAAACTATGCTGAGAAGGCTCACAGCCTGTTGGGAACAACCTGCATTTGGACTGAGCTGGCAGTATTTTCTACTTAGAAACTGTTGTAGAAAATGAATAGTGTATCAAATATCTTCATCACTAGTAATCTCTCTACAGAACTAGAAGTATGTGAGGGGGAAAAAACTGAATGTGTTTACTACAAATAATTACTTTTTGCTTTAAAAATTTACACAATAAAATGATGAAATTACTATATCCTAATTTTTAAATCGTTTTAGGAAACTTTAATGGCCAGTCTTTGCGAACGAAGAACCGGGGAAGGTCTTTACACCTTCCAGCCTGCGCATTGGATTTTTTAGGTGAGACACAGTGTGCACGGAACTGAGCCCACCCTTTAATCCTGAGGTTCATCTGCCGGGGCCAAGTGAGCTTGGACGGTGGCAGCGAGGTCCTCAGGACGTAGATGGATTGCCTTACAGGGCTAACGAGCTCCATCTGCTCGGAGTGGCCCTGACCGGGAATCGAACCCGGGCCTCGGCAGTGACAGTGCAGCGCCTTTACCCCCTAGACCACCAGGGGCTCCCAGGAAACTTTAACTGCTAAAGGAAGAGCCCAAAAGTAATCTTGAAGCTCCTAAACTCTATTTCGAACCTTTAACTTGGCATATTGGGGTTTTGCAAATGGAAGACGGCAGATAGCATAACTGACACCAGACAGAGCAGCACTCAGAGCATGTGGGTTCAGTACTGGCCTTACTGCAATTTCTGGACTACGCATTATCTCCTCAGAACTACCTCTGGTATATCATCACAGGGATAATAGGTTATGCAGGGTTCTCAAGGGTGATGTTTACTGAACTGGCTGTAGACTGAGAGGCAGTAAGACCACACCACTGTCACCTTGAAAACTGCTAATTAGACCTCCTGAAGAAGTTTAGGCTCAGTCCTGGGCCACATACCAGTGTTGCTGGGGCAAGTCTGAGCCACTGATACTCTGTATAGCACTGCACTACACACTCTACCAATCTGGGTCCTGCTTGAACGTTTCTTCATCATGCTCCATGACATAAAGTGAATATGTTCCGCATGTGGTTGTGTTCTGTGGTTTGAAACTGAGAATATTTTATTATAACCATGGTTAAAATGTATAGAAATATCAGACTTACAGTTTTTCTTACTCTTGAAGCCACTGAAGAGATTCAACTTTTATTTGAAATTAACCAGTACTTGTGAAGTTTTGAATTAATCTAGTCCATCTCACATCTATGATATTCTATTGCCTTATAAACTCATTTCATTGCACAGGATGGTTTTCTGGTAAATCCTATTTATTTCCTAAACTTTTTTGACCGACAGGATATTAGTTGAAATACAGAGGTTGAATTTGAAGCTTTGATTCTGATTATCTACTATTGCTATTAGATCTATCAGGTTGGTACATTTGTTTACTTAGTTATTTAATATTAAGAATAATTAAATAATTTGTGTGCGTATAGTAGACAGTTACAACAAGCTTTGATGACATCTCACATACACTTGGCATAGGTAGAGGCACCAGTTTAAGGGCCATGACGGCAAAGCTCTAGCAAATCTTATTGCGTCATTTTGAGGCATTGTCTCTTTCTTCTGCCCCTATTGAAGTTCTGCCCTTAGTAAAGTCAGTAGAAGAGAAAATGGTCCTCATTATCCTACTCTGATTTGATCAGTAATAAATTAAATAATATAAATGATAAAATTAAATTAATAAAAATAATAAAAATAAATAAGTAAAATTAATTTACTAATTTTCCCCAAGACAGGCTGTTTTGCCAATGTCAGTAGTTGGTGAGTGCTCTCTCCCTGTCCTTATTTCAACCTGCAAGCCATTAGCTATATTTCCTCTCTACTGTCCAGATGAGAGGAGCAATGGAGAAGCTTTAGTGAGCATTTGGAGTCCAGCTGGAGTTATCCCACCACAGCCCTTTAGACTCTTTGTGTCAAACATTAGCATCCATAAAATGTTGTATGAACCTTAAAATATCAATATATTAATATTTTCCAAATTCAACTTCCCAAACGTATGTAATAAGCTTTTTTCTTTCCTGTTACAAGATATACCATAAGACGGTTGCCATACAATCCCAAATGACTGGCTGCTGGTTGAAGCAATACAGTAAGACTTCCAACAGGACACTGCAAAGATTAGGGATTAAAGATGATAGTGATGGGTAATAAAATCTTCCCTTACTCTTCTTCACTTTGTAGCTACACTCAGGTTTGCAGCACAGTTAAGCATTTGAAATTTGGAAGTTTGGGGAAGCCTCTCCTGAAAACTCTTCTGTGTTATTGAAACACCTCAGAAATAAGTACTTCGACATTATCATTTGTTATTTCAAGGGGTTACTAACAATATAGGAGTCTACAGATATTCTTTGCCAATGAAGTTTGTCAGGGACTGAGGCTTTCTATCACAAATGCAGAAACTGAGAACAGGCCTGCTGTAGCTTGCCAGAAGATAAGTGTACTGCCTGCAGGAAACCCACTGTGTGGATTCAGCACTGCAGAGAAGGAATGCTGAGGCTGTGCTGAAGAGGGAGACAAGGGATAGATTCTTACAGAGACACAGAAAAAAAAAAGTTATATAAATAAATACTGTAATAAATGGGAACAAAGAAAGAAAGAAAAAAGAACAATCCAGTAGGGCATATATGAGCAAGCTAGCACATATTTTAGAAACAATCTGGCAGGAAAGGGAATACAAATGTGCCAAAATGAATAAACTGCAACAGAACGCCAATTTTATTCTGCCCATTCATCTCTACATATGATTTCATATCCTTTTGATAAAAAAATGGTACTTTTGTGGATTCAGTGATATTCTTTGAGAGAAAGTTGCACTGGGGACAGAGAGGGAGGAATTCCCATGGGAGATGGGAACATTTGCCAAGCACATTTCCTTTGTGCTTGGAAGGACACATCAAACTGCAGGAGAAAACATTCTCAAAAAAAATGTGTTCATGACTGTCTCCAAAGGCTTTCCAGAAAAGGTTGCCCTGTGCATAGGAATAGATAGGACTGCAAAACCCTCCTTGTCCTGCTAAGTCTGAACCTACACTGCCCATTCCTGCTGTATCTTTGGTTGTGGACACATGCCACGCTCTCCTTCTTTCCCCCTTAGTTCTCACTGCTCCCTGACATCTTTTACAGCTGATGTTCTGACTGATGGCTAACTCACTTCAATTGAGTTTGCTTATATGCTTTGAAATAAAAGGTCCAGGATTATTCTTCTCTCTTTCTCTGCTTATTCCCAACATAGGGAGCAGGTGCATTAGATGGCAAACCTGAAGAGAAAATTACACTGGAAGAGATTAGACCAGAAAGAGACAATTCAACTGAAGAAATCTATAAGCCAGTCTCCTCAGGTAGTATAGAGGCAGCACAGTGTCTTGGATTACATAAACCCAGAAATTTCCCACCCAGTCAATCTTTTTGGTCGAGCCAGTTCATTCTTTTGTGCACATCATAGATAACTGTCCTTCAGGTGCACTATATGACACCTGATTTTTATCATATATCAATGGCTCAGCACTGGCAACCATGTCAAGGTTAAAACCAAGGTATTTTCCATTTGTTTCCAGTCTCATATCCTGCCTTTATCACAAGAATATAGTGTGTAATAAACCTTTAATTTTGTTTAGAGGCAATTACAGAAAATGATTTGTAGATGAGAATGCCAATGTGAGAGGTCAAACTTAGCAAAACACTAGGATTTGATTTCAAGATGGAGAATCTCTAGGCTTAAAATAACCACTAAAAACTGAACCTTTGGAAATCAGAATTGAAGGTCTTGCCTGTGACCTTCTTTTCTATCAGAATTGCACATAACAGTCACACAGTTACAAGCTTAATTTGAGAAAAGTCTCTAAAAAAGAAATAGGAATCTAGTGAAGGTCTTTCTGCTTGTCTGCTTTGGTACAAGGCAGTCTAAGTCTGAGGTAGCCAGGCAAAAGTAGTTTTTAGCAGCACAAAAGCTGTGTTTTTTTTTTCTTGTGGAGATGTTTGTGTGTGCGTGCACATTTGTAGGTGGGTGTGTCCCCCAATCAGAACAAAACCAAATTCCAGAATATTGTTTGTATACAATGAAATTCTTTTTCTCAGATTTCCTTTGGTATGCAAACTCAGATGTCAAGATTCAAACAGTCCTGTGTAAACAGACTGGGACCTTGGCAGGAGAAATGGAACCACGGGAACCTCTTATGAAACACATGGGGTAGCAAGTGTCAGAAATTGGTAACACCTACTCTGAACACATCCTATATTCCCATCTCCTTAGAACCCATTGCCAGAGTAGAAATGCAGCCCATCTCTGTACTGCCCATGGATATAAACATAGGTTCAGTCTCCTTCCCAAAAATTTTGCATTAATTTTGCATTGCAAAAATTCTGATTTCTTTTTAGGGCATTCTCTGACATTGGTTATACTCTCCCTGTATATCAATGACTCACACATCTGTAGGAAGAAAAGGATTAAATGAAAAGGATTAGATCCGAGACCACAGTTCTGTCCTGAAAATATAACATTTAATAACATAGTTAATATTGTTTTAATATTTTGTGAAACATCAAACACGTGACAGGAAAAAAAAAATGCTGAAACCTCCTTCCTCTCCAAATGATATGCCATCTCCTTTAGAAATAAAAGCAATTTTAAACTTCCTGACTGTGTTAAATCTATCCTGTCTAAGCTACACTACAATTTGAAAGAGACTAAACTGAGGATCTCTTTTAACCATGATTTTGAAACAAAATAACTTTAACTTAGATATGTCTTATTTCAATACTTACTTTAATAGTGAAGGATTTATACTTTTACATTGGATCAAAACTTCATTAATTCATAATGGAATTCTATCAAATTAGAAAAATGAATTAGTAAACCAAAGTTTTAAATCAAGGTTCATAATAATTCCAATTTTATCTATCATAACTGGTAGGTGATCCACTGTGGTCTCAGAGGTCTGAGAGGTCTGATCATTTGGCCCATACTTTAAAATATTATCCCACAGGTTTTGCTAGTTGTCAGACCCTTTTTAGTCTAGTACTATTCCTTTTGGTAACCCTTCTGGTGTTCTTATTGTCTTATTAGCATATATGCATTTTAATTCCACTGAAAAGCTGAGGTATCTATATGATACCTCAACTGTCATTCAGCTAGTCTTTAATAACCTTATTAGCATTCGTTTTTCCCCCTTCAACAGTGACTGTTTAAATCAGAAATGTTCTGTTTTAATGGAGTGCTGTCAAAGAGATCTGAGGTCTTTGGGTTACCTGTTCAGAAGTACTTTGGAAAAACAGGTTACTACTACTATAACAGTGTTCCAAAATTAGATACCTGTCAGCTCCTTCATCACCCCAGCTGATAGCTTAGCATTATCTACTACTGCTGAAGTAATTTTTTCAGCTACTCCTTCCATCAAGGCAGTAGCCTCTAAAGTATGACAGTGGAGCAGTGAAGAATGCAATCCATAAGTTGGAATCACCTCATCCTATCTGTTGGAACATGAATTAAGTGCAAGAACCAAGAAGTGGACCATATTGGTTCAGTTCAACACTGTCTCTTTAACAGATTCAAACACTCCAAGTCACACTCCATAAACTGCCAATCTCTAGTCCAAAATTTGGATCCCCCAAACCTTTACTCTTCCTCTGACTGGCTCTATGGATGCATGCTGTAGAGAGAATGAGTTTTCCCTCAGTGAAACTGTATATAGGTGCCTGAATGGAAAGTCCTGTGCACAATAATGCTAAGCAGATAGTTGCAAAATCCATCAGGATGCAAATAGCAGATGTTCCTCTCACAGAGAAACACAACCACCAAACTTCCTTGCACACTTCTTACACTGATCTTGCCACAGTTTCTTGCCAAAGTCTCCCCTCTTTGTCCCTAGTTGGTAGCTAGATATTTATCCAGTAAATGAAGAACCAGAATCAATTATGTCTGATAGCAGGTTTACTTCCAAAGTGGCTTATCACACCACCAAGGATGACAGATGATCCGAGTAGTCTTTACAGTCCTGTCATAGAACAGTTCAATGTGAACTGAGGGAAACAGCAGAGTGACTAGAACCCAAAAATGTACTCTGCATACTGCCCTAGAATCTCAGTCCTATTTTTTTAAGGTATGTTCAAAGCACTGAATAAATTAGGAGAAAGGGCTGTCAAAAGTACTTCCCAAATTTACACAAATGTTTGGCCAAATGCTCCACCAGTTGTGATTTTGTATATCATCCCTAGTGTAACAGGCAGCATCAAGCTAAGACCAGAAATAGGAGAAAGAATATTTTGCATTCATGCAAGATTGTCTTAGGCAGCTGGATAACAATTAATTGCTTTGGTTCACCCATGGCACTGTGATTTCTGTCTGCCTCAGGAAAAATTACAGTCTCCTTCAGGCTGTAAATCAGTCCAAACCGCTTTTGTTTGTCCTTTTTTGCAGTTATTTTACAGGACAAAACCTGTAGTGCTCCCTACCGTGAGCACGCTGCAATGTTTGTTAGCTCCAGGGTTGCAATGTGTCCTGGCTGAAATGTATTAGCTAAAGTTACAGTTCCAAGGAAGACTGTCGTCTTTGCATAAATTTACAAGGGTTTTTTCTAAATGTACTGTACAGAGAGACTTTGATATTATGGTCTGTTCTCAATATTCACTTTTTTTTCAAAATGTCAAAGCAGAGGGAGGCCTTCCTGGTTCAGATTACAGCTGCATTTGTACTGATTCTAAATGAATAATGGAGAGTATGTATCATGTTGTCTGGAAAAAATGTTAGGGCTACTGCAAACCAGGGCTTCTGGCTCACAAGATTTTAGTACTATTATTTAGTGACTGAGTGCCAGGGAGAAAAAGAACATCTTCCAGCTGACTCTGGGTGACTGACTCCTGGGTGACAGGAGTCAAAGAGGCTGAAGCCAGCGAAGACAGCTCAGCGCAGCACAGCGCTTTAATCTATCTTTTACAACATTCACTAGAGAACTCTAAGTTAATAACACCACATCATTCCTGGATTCTTTATTTTGAGAACTACCTAAAACACACTGGTAGCCTAGACTACAGGGATCACTGATTTTTGCTAACCTAGCTGAGGGCTAACTTCCCTTTAGGCTACAGAATTAGATTACTAAATCACAGAGCACTAAGCTCTATACCTGCAAGTAACTTCACCTCTTTTATATAAGAATTTTCTAGGTTTCCTAAGTCAGAACATCTTGAGCAGTGATAACAATTATTTGTTGCCTAGAGAAGGCCCACCACAGGGTTCTTTCATGATAGGCATTGTACAGATCCTTGGTAAGAGAGGCTGATCTATCAAGTTTGCAATAAAAATGTTGGATGAAAAATACTGTTTCTTGATTTGTAAAAAATATTTGAGATTTTGGAATAAATGTCAAAATAAAAAGAGAGCCTGATTTTGAAAACGGATCTGTTCAGTTCATCATTCATCATAGTAGTTTTGAGAATTATATTTTTGTTCTGACTTTTAAATATGTTATTAATATTTCAGTTACTAATATGCTGAAAACCAGGTCCTTTTCTGTTAAAGAATAGGATCTTTATATTGGAACATATCAGCATGGACTTCTCAAACTTTTAGCAGCATTACCCTGTAGTTTATGAGTTTGGACATTTACTAACATTAAAACTGTTTTCCAATCACTGTGGAATGTTGCAAACTGCCTGTAGTTTAATATGCCGAATACTTGTATCTAGCTGAGAAACTGCCCCATCAAGAGTTTAGCAGATAACTACTAGCTCTTACCAAAACCATGTATTCTTGAAAGAAGTATCTATAAATTTTTCCTCAAGCCAATTCCACACATAAAGAGTAATGAAAACCGAGAAGTGGAATTTAGACCATTGGGTAATTTTCTAGATCTGACAGCAGAGCTGAGGCTGAGACTGCACAAGGGAATTCGGAGTCATTAACATCAGTAATGAAGCACCAGTTTGAGAAAGACATGCTTTTGGCAACCATTTCCATTTAAAAAGCCCAGCACTTGAGTATGAGCTTTATTCACAACAGCTGCCCTCTGAATTTATAAAACAGGCTTCCTAGGGTGATCAGCATTTTAATCTTTCCTGAATAAAAATTGCTAAATATCACTGAGTGCTTCAACAGACTATAGAGTGGCCTTGATTTTTCAGGAAATTAAATAAGATTGGTAGACTCTGTTGTAGACACCTAGGGGAAAGACTGGTATGTCACAGCACTTGTGATAAGAGTGAGGTACAGTCTTCATAGCTTGACAAACACTGTTATACAAAAAGCAAAAGTGAATTACATATTAGGTTTAATTGCTAAAAGAGTCCCCATTACCACTTATAATCTGTTCCAGTTGCGTCTCAGCTCATTTGTGATAGAAAATAATAGCTCTAAAATGGCTATGAAATTATACAGTTATCTTAGTGCACCTTCCAGTGTCAGTGTGGTGGTCAGAGAGTCCACCTTGCCTCTAGGCAGGTATGGTACTGTCTTGGTGTGGCACAGTTCCTCAAGGTGGAGCAGGTCCCAAGGGCTACTGATGCCTGAGAAATAATGCAGACATTATTACCTTTCACAGTCTTTGTAAGTTTTTAATTTAATGGTATTTTAAAAAAACTTACCATTTTTTAAGATCAATCTGGTGATATGTTCTTCAAGGAAAGGTTCCTCTCCTTCCAAAATGGATCGTTTTGCATACTGCACAGTCTAACCCCATGCTCTTTAGATTTTAAAAAATAAATTCTACTCAAAATGTACATTTCCAAATATAAAATACACCAGAATTTAGACAACAGTCTCATGCTATTCCTTCTTCACTTTATTTAGAAAATTCAGAAATAATTTCTGTTATAAATACTTAAGTGGGTTTTATTTAGTTTCAAAGTAAATATTTTTGAAGGGAGTTCAACTTTGACAAACTTTCTCACCTTGAGATTACTGTATTTTATGTATGAAACAAAAATTTGTGTATTTCATAAACAACAAATAGAGATCTAACTCCAGTTCTCTGTGAACAACTATAATACACTCAATTGCACCTTAGTTCAGGAACTGACAAGCGGGACTTCTTTTTACACAATAAAAATGCATATGTACAAGCTCAGTTATCTATGTTATGTATATTAAATGTGATTTTACTTGCACATGGATATACTGGCATCTTCAGTACAGGAAATTGGACACAACATACATTTGGTCAATTTTGAAGTGTTTACTTAGTCATTGACTCCTTGAACACCTTCAAAATATGTAAAGTAGTTTCACAGCATCGTAAATTCTCAGAAAGGTGGTAAATGTTAATTAACATCATTGAACTAATTTGACTGCAGTCTTTATACATTCAATTTTTTAAAAAAAGTTTTAATTAAGTTTTGCCCTTCATTTAGTTTTGATGATTTCCTGTGTCTGCATAATACAGACACACACATGCACACACTCATTCTTTTCAAAGCATTTTGTTTCAGCTGGAAGATTCCTAATCAATTTGAGTTGCCTTGAAATAAAATGGCCAAACTGAGCTGAAAAATGTTTCCAACCAGCTTTAAAGAAGTTTGTAAACCACATTTTAAACTGAGCAGGTGCACCTATGCCTTGGAACACCCTTTTCCATTAATACAGGGCCCTGGGCACAAATCCCTGAAAATGTTGTCCTTAAAATTTATTCTGAAGTTCATTGTAGCTGCAGCATAATGCATTTACCGACATGCTTTAGTATAGTAAATGCCTTTTGGGCCATCTCATTCCATTCCATAATTGTTTTCTGGGGAAACCCTTACCCTCTACTTGATTTATGCAATACAGATGGTTGGTAAAACTTGAATTTTTATTGATGCATAGTAATATCTTTCTCAGCACCCTTAAAGAAAGTGACATAATTCTTTAAGACATAATATTACGCTTAGGAATTGCTCTAGAGGGTCATCAATCTTTTGTGAAACTCTTCCAGCACTCTGCTAGTGTTAAATAAACCATGACTAGAAATGAAATTCAAAATAGTTTGAGTGATTTCTGCAAAACGTTCTCCATTTGCCAATTATGTAGCACTATATTTCATCCTATCAGTTATTCATTATTCTTTGCTAAAAATACAGCAATGGCAAGGGACTTTTGTGAATTCCAGAAGAATTACAAATGACCCACTTCATGAAAACCAGGAATTATTTTATAAAGCATGGCAAAGCTGATGAACTAAGGGATGATGAAGCAGTATTTGTTTATAAGTGTTGTTTCCTTGATAAGAACCAGTAGTCAAATCCAGTGGGAAGAGTGTTTATTCAAAGCCATTTTCTAAAAAGTTGTCTGAGTCTTTTGAGTTGATGCTTAATTCACACCCCATTCAAAAGGTCCTTAGCTGCTAGGCGTGTAAAAAAAAATAATCGTAATCTAAATATGTTGGTCTAATATCAAAAAAGGCTTTACCCAGATCAACATTCCTTCTTCACAAATCTGCTTGAAATACTTTCTTTGCTACCATGTTCATTACCTTGCTCTTTCCAACCTTTCCTTTATATTTGCCATTTTAGCTCAAATCCTGAGTTGTGACCCTTAAATACAGCCTGAGTTCAGCTAGCTAAAATTAATTTTAAAGCATTCTAGGTATTTTTATAACTAGAGTGTTTTGACTTAGATTCAAACCTTGAAGGAACTTCCTTTCAAGTCCCACATCATCAGGAGCTCTGACCCAGGGATAGTGAAGTTCCTCCCACAGCCAGGCTCTGTATTTCAGCAGATCTGAAGGCATCAGCCTGGACCTTGAAGAGTTCTCTGCCCTTAGAGAAAGCTGAGTAAGGAACTTGTTTAAGGCTCCAGTGTGATTTTTAACGTAGAAAATAAAAGCAAGCCCCTAAAATAAAATAATAAGGTGGGTGCAGTGGGAAGGCAAAGACTTGGCATTATTTTTTCTGTTTCATCATCTTTTCTGGCTCCACAGGCAACCTTGTCCCAGTTTAACAGGGAAAAAAATCTTGACATTGCTCACAATATAGTATGTTACATACCATCCTTATTAGCACTGACATAGAAGAAGGTTATGTTTTGAAATATCTCCGTTTTGTTCATACTTGCCTAACTGGTTGATGTCTCACTACTTTCTCTTTGGTATGAAGAGGTAACAACTATGAGAGGGGACATTTTCTTCCTCTAAAGTAAAAGCTGGTGTGATCATTCACAGATATGATTAGGTGCTGTGCTTTGATTTCCATGCTCACTGAAAATCTTTCAGCTGTCCTCCCTCATACTAAAGCACTCAACAATAATGAATAAAATCTATTTTCCTAAAATATATGTACTATAAGAGACAAAAAATAAAGGAAACATCAGCAATAACTTTGGGCAGTTGCTTTAAATTATGGAGAGCAGACGACAAAGTTTATCTCAAGTGAAAAAAAATGTTTCTGTTCTCTTCTTGTACTAGGTTATGGCTAACCAATTCAAAGTTTGTCTTGTGTGTTTTAAACAGTGATTTTCCATTAAGAATGCATATGTAAGAAAAAAATCCCAAGATCACTAGCCCTTTAGTCCCCTTTATCCAGGCTTTGATTCCGAGAATATGTCCACATCATGCAGTGAAAATCAGCTTAACATTTTAGAATAAGCCTCAATGTAAGTATTGGAATAGTGCAGTTCTTGGTCAGGCTATTCCACACAGCATGACTGAAGTGCTCTCAGGACTTCTGCCTATCATTTCGTTGAGTGCCATCTCCATCACATCCAAGCTGAGGCACCTCTGCACCAGAATCCATTGAAAAAATTACATTCATGCCTTTGGTGGCCGGTAGGCAAGAGGACAAGAGCATGGCTGTGGAAGGAAGACCATGCCATGAGCTCAGGGCTGAGAAGAATCATAGGGAAGGAGAGCTGATTAACAGACCGCAGACCCATGGGGAAGAAAAGTAAGAAGATCTTTATGATATTGCTTCATAGAAATAGAAAGTTTGAGTATGACTAGAGATTGTGATGATGACCTGAAGTCCAACAACTTCTTTTTAATTTCCCAAAAGAAGATTCCGTAAAAATCAAATAATTCATGTTGGACAAAACTAAAGTTTTAATGAACTATGTTTCAGCTGGAGATATTTGACCAGTTCTAACAGTTTATAAAACTTGTGGAGACATAAGGAGTGGAAAGAAGCAGTTCACCATCTGCTACTGTAAGTAAAACATTTTATCCAAATGATTAAAGCAAATGGGGCCTCTGTCATGACATCCCTAACACTTCATTAAATCAAAAGCCTACAACACTTGTAGAGCTGACCCTCTACTGCAATCCCAACATGACACTTGTGTGTCAGTCCACAAGACTGGTGGGTTCTGGGAGAGATAATCTTTAATCTTACTGTGAGTAACAGAGTAAGGCATGCCTTGTCTGCCGGCACTGCAGAAGAGAAATTATTAAAAAGAATATTTATATGCTAAAATGTCTTCACCAAAGAGAGGACTGTCCTCATTAGACCAATAATTTATTAACCTATTATTCACAAGGGAGACACTACTAGTTCACAGGTATATTTTCTTCTCTCTTAAGAAAATGAAAAATAATTATTTGTGATATTCCTTTTGAAACTAACTGAGTTGAATTAAAAAACATTCAAATCTCCCTTTCATGAATGGCCAGGGATTTTTAAAAGGAAGTTTCTGAGAAGTTTTTTTAAACTTTTCTCTTGTGCCTCCAAGTAATTCATCTACTTCACAAAAGAATACCCCTCTTCTCTCAAAGTCACCCCCTAATTAAAACTCACAGCACTGTGTCCTTTCTGGTTATGGCTGACTTTTTCCAAATTGTAAGGAAAAAAAGGTATATTGCTATATCTGTAGAGCAGCATTTTTTTACTCAGGAGATTTACCATCAAGGAGAAGTCTGAGGAGCTCGTCTCACTAGATGAAGGTTCAAAGCCTGTTTGAAATATATGGGAGACAGTCTGAATTTAGTGAGTTTGGTTTAGTGCAGGTGCTCTTCCTGTCTTTTTATATCCTTGATTTATCCTTTGATGTTATTTAACATAATAAAAATTTTGATATAACTCTCTTTATAAGAAGGTGAAATACTGGTTAGAAAGTGAAAACAGTTTTAACAGAGATGGGCCTGATATATTTTCAGGCAACATTAAATCTGCTTAAGAACTACACTCAAATTTTCAGGTAGAGACTAATAAACTCATCACAACTGGAACAGATGGGACAGCCCATTTGCTAGTCTCTTAAATTTTATGGAGCACTGAAGAATCATCATGAAAGAGACGTAATCCAGAAAACAGGGAAGACTCCTGAACTAGATTTAGGATGCATCTGTCATTTTGGTTTGATTTAAAGGGTGTCTTAATTTTGTTACACAAAGGATAAGGATACATAAAGATTCCATATATATGCATATATAGAGAATACAGACTGAAAGTGGACAAGACAAATAATGCTGTAATGTAGAAAATATTTATGAGTAGAATATAAACAGTCCTAAGCTGTGTGCATTTGAAATAATTTATGAAGTTACAATTTGTAATTAAATGGTACTTTGATGTAACTGAATTTCATTAAGAAATCGTTTTCAAGTTATTTGAGCTACTTTGAGCAAATATGTAAACTATCTCTATAATTCTTTCAAAAAGGTTATTCCATTTTTCAATGGAATCAAGGATAAAAAGTGCTGAAATTTCTTTTTAAAGAAAAAAATTACTGTTTTCTTCTGTGTAAAAATACATGAATAAGAAAAACTAACTCACAAGGGGCTCACCATTGTGTAGTTCATGTTAAGTGTAATTCAAAGTCTCATTATAAATGTTTGACCCAGGAGCTTTTGTTTCCACTCGGTTGATATTAATTCACTCAGTGAGTCACCTGAAAGACAGTAATTTAAAAGCTGCAGTGGGATCCCTCATTGTACAATATATTGCAAAATTAATTCCATTTGGAGATTCATCCTTTGTTGCTTTCAACAGTTTCTGTGTAAGAATGTGTATAATTTCTGAGTCAAACACTTCCATTTGTAAGGCAAAATACATCTCATGAAGCCAATTAAGCAATCAAATAAAGGAATCATTGTGTAAATTATCAGTAATTTATAAGTGTTAACAGTCCAAAATATTTTCATAATTTTTGCGGTATTCATAATTTTTTGTTAGATCCAGTTAAACAGAACGACTAATCTTTTTTTTTTTTTTTTCAGGACCTTTAAGTGAAATTGAAACCATTGGTAAAACTAAATTAGTATTATTTAGAATTTTAAAGTTAGGACTGAATTTAAAATATATTTCCTAGAAATTGAAAATGCATTTTGATTAGCTTATAAACACTTTGTATGATCAAATCTAACATGATCTATTTGAAAAACAGTGGTAATTAAAAATTGAATACAATTTTTTCTTTACCTACTGTCATGGTTTAGGAATGGTGCTTCCTAATTTATTTCTCCCACTGAGTCTCCAAACCCCACTCTCGGTTGCTCTCTCCACCCTTGCTATTTGCCTTCCCTCTCCAGCAGGATGGAGTTGAGAACTGGAGGCACAAAAGGTGAAATTCATCGGTTGAGATAAGAACAATTTACTGGAAACAGCAATGAGATGAGAAAGCAAACAGTAACAGCAACAATATTAATAACAAAAGGGATAAGATAAGGCAACAATTTACATGGAAAGCTTTCCTACATCTGGGCCTTAGCCATGCCCCCCTCCCACTATTGTAAAAATTTAACCCTGTACTGGCTGAAACTAGGACACCTACACATAACTAAGACCTGCATCTGCTTATACAAGCAGTATCTGAATCTACCCCAAAAAACAATTTTCATGTGTGAACAGGTAATCGTTTTTTACCCTATTAGAAGAGAATTTTGTCCTTTTTCTTTTTTTTTTGTAGCCTAGTAGTAATACAATCAGAATTTCAGCACCAAGCACTTAATCTTAGGCTTGACTTGAAAACTTAATTTAAAATATGTAATGGATTAAAAAAAAAAACAAAACAACAGTTTTCCTACTAGATCATTTTATATTTAAACACACCATAATACCTTATAAAATTTTCCCCAGCAACTTACAACCTTACAATTCACCATACTAACTTAATAGTATTTATTATGAGTTGCATATGAAACTTTAACTTTGGGGAATAAACAGGTATTTTTAATGTCTAAAAGAGGCAAGGCTTGAAAATTGAACTTCTGAGTTGAATCTAACCTGTACAAAATAAATAAAAATCTGCAAAAATTATAATACTAATCACAGAAATACAATTAATAGACAGATCCCAAGATAATAAAAGAAACAGCAGAAAACACTTGGTAGGTATAATCCTTAAATGGGAAAAAATGGCCAAAGGATTTGTAAGTAATATAAGCTTGTATATTAAAGTCACATTCAAATTTACTTTTCTCTTAATAGAAAGAAACTTTCTAAATAGTATTTTTTCCTAAAAATATGACGTACACACTATCCTAGAAAGTAATATAATTAAATATTTGTGAATGCAGAAAAATAATTCCTAATTCATTCATCAATTTATTTTATGGTTTTTTTCTACAATACCAGGCTTCACTTCCTTATTGGGTTTTACAGGGATTAGACTCCTCTCTGAAAATTTGAGGTTTTGCTTTGGAAACTCACTAGAACCCTAATACTAAAAAACTAATGGAGCGAGTTAGAATATGATAAATGTTACAATTGATCACAAATTGTTGTGATAATAAGGTTTCCAATGTCATAAATAGCCAGTAGAGTCACTAAACAGTTTTGAAATTGTATTCTTCATTACGTATTGCATATGACCACCCAAAACACTTCAAAGTGTGGGTCCAGACTCTGAGAGGGGGTGAGATGGAAAACATTTTCATCATTAACAGAAGTTAAGCATGTGGAGTGTCTTAAAATATCAGGTCTTTTATTTCTTTGTGAAGTAGTTGCAGACCTTGTTCATTTCTAGGCAGTTTTTTTCCTGTCTGGGCCATTTTAAACAGGTATCAGTAGTTCCTATTCATTCTTCTTTACCTGTTTAAAGCAATTTATTGTTCCCCACTGTGCTGCTTTTGGCTGGGATAAAGTTAATATTTTCATAGCAGCTTGTTATGGGGTTGTGTTTTGCGCTTTGTGCTGGAAACTGTGTTAATAACTCAGGGATGTTTTAATTATTACTGGGCAGCACTTACAGAGTCAAGACCTTTTCTGCTCTTCACCCCACCCCACTAGAAAGAGTCTGAGAGTGCATACGGTGTCATTCTCAACGATATGGCTCTGGGGAAGGTTAACAGGGGGACTGCTCGAGGACTGGCTGGGCATCGGTTTGTTGGTGGTGAACAACTTTTTTCATTTGCATGACTTGTACTTCTTGTGGTGTATTTCTCTCCCTTTGTTTTTCTCTCTTTGTGTTATTTTCCTTTCATTAGAATTGTTATGTATTATTTTTATATTTTATTTCCATCATTAAACTGTTCTTATCTCAACCCACATATTTTCTCACTTTTACTCCTCCAGTTCCCTTCCCCATCCCAATGCTGGGGAGTGTGGGAGTGAGTGGCTCTATGGTGCTTAGTTGCTACCTGGGATTAAACCACAACACCCATCTACTGAAAGTATTATGAAGTTTATGAAAAAAATTTAATTTCTTATTATCTGAACAGCTGTAGGGTGTGAAAAGCTGGCCGGAAGCCTCACAAACTGTACCATGCTGTAATACACTGGCACAGAGCAGGCAGAAGCAGGAAAGAAATTTCAGAAAGCCACATATTGTACTTTCCAAACCCAATGAACAAGCTCCATAGTTAAAAACAAACAAACAAACAAAAAATCATACTTAAAGCAAATAATTTCAGCATCAGAGCAAGCGAATCAGTTGTATTAGCACATACTTTGGAGCATTATGTACTGCAATAAAAGAATGAGAAAAGCACGAGAGGAAAAGTTCATTTCCCACTGGGTAAAAAGGGAAAGGAAGGAACCTGAATTCTGATCTTAGAAAACAAAGCAATATTTTCCTTTTTAAGACAGCAAGTCTGAAGGAAATATGCCAGCAGCTTTGAGTACCTAAGCAGGCCAGGAAAATGACAACAAAACAAAATACAACATGCTTCCAAAGAGACCTACCAAGGCAAGTTCAAAAGGCAATATTGAAGCAGGTGCAGATACTGGAAATCACAAACAAGTTTAAGAGATGTAATATTGCTGATGTCACTATAAAACTCACAAAAAACCAAAATGAATGTAAGGCATCCATTGCCATAGTAAAGAACAGTAAGGGCTGAACTTCTGAGAGACAGTCACTTGTAAAAATGCCAACATTTCTCACACTGAACCTCAGGCAGTAGATTGAACTGGTTTGCAAACAAGTGATCTAACAAATATGTGCTGCTCTGATGGAAACATTCATATAAGGAAATGGAAAAAACAAGGCTCAATTTGATGAAAAAAAAAATACAGGCTTAGAAAAAACAGCCTGAACGTTGCTTATAGAAAAGAGAAGTTCATCCTGCAGCTGCAAAGAAAAATCAATTGAAATAATAGTTGTATCTCAGAGAAAGTGTTTGCTATTTTCAGAAATACTGCAAACATTTTTCTTATAATATACAAATAATCAAATACTACTGTAAGATGGTCTGCAATGTTGTGAGAGCTGGATTGTTGGAAATGCCTCCAAAAGGGCAAAGTCAGAATATGAGCAAAGAGCAAGCTTACTTGTTCTTGAAGTTGTGTTCTTTGAGTGCAACTTTCACACCAGAGGGAGAGAACCAGTTAGCTGCTGCTACTGCAGAAGCAAGAACTTGAGGGCATTTGATCTCATGAAAACCTTTCAGAAGTGCTCAGGGTTTAAAAGCAAGGGCTTTGAGGTAACATTTTCAGTCTCTGGCTTTTCATAATCACAAATGGAACTTTCATGAAAGTATTTTTTAAAATATGATTGCTTTCCCGTAACAGTGCCATGTGATACTTTCTTTGTAACATTTGATGGCTTCAAAATCTTAAACCAAATGTTTTCTGCAACTTGGCTACAATATTTCAAAATGTTCACTGGATTAACATCAGAGAGGTGATCAACACGACAATCCATAAATGGCAAAAGAAAAAGAACATTTGAAGTTTGAAGAAATTATAAATTTTCATTAAAATTATATTAATTGTACCTAGAGACAGGTATAAAAATTAAAAATTTTTAAAATTTGGAAAAATTGCTTTCCTTGCCTTTAAAATCTAAAAATGCAATTGGATTTATTTTACATGATGGTACAAAATGAATTAATGTTTGATTTTCACTGACATTTTCATTGAGAGAGAAAATAATTTCATGATCAGCATTTCTTGCGATTGTTATTGATCCTATGTAAGTACCAGTCAGTCCTTTCCCAGCACTGAACACTCCTTTGCTTCAAAACGGAATTGCTAACAACTCTGATTTATTTCCACGTCCTTTCATGTGCAATCAAGATCAGATGTCAAGCTCAACAAATAAATAAATAGGTTACTGGCAGTGTCAATATCATGTATCAACATTTTGAAAGAATGCAACTATATCAGATGTGTTGTATTATTTGTAGATTAGTCCTAATTTCTACATCCATAATTGTAGAAGTGATGTGAAACATTCCCAGTGTTTACTTTTTTATTTTGCTTTTGACTGATAAGCTAGACTGGAAATGTCCTAAAAGCAATTGGATGTTTTAAATGTCAATTAAAAAAATTACTTAGCTATCTTGATGGCTAAACCTCAAAGAATATCAGCTGCAAAAGACATCAATTACTTCTTGAATATCAAACCCATAAATTCCTCAAAAATCACCCTATCTTGAATGAATTAGTTTTTACCCATAATCTGAGTATTCTGAATATTATAATTAATTGCTTGGAAATACGAGTTAATTCCATATTCATCTACCCTTCATATTGGTTCAGAACAAATAAATTTTATTATTCTCATTTTTTAAGCAAAAATAATTGTTCATTGATCACACTTAAAGTATCCCATGGACATGAAATAATTTAGGCAATTGGCATATAATGATTAGAGGAAGAGAGGGCTACACATGGTGTATACTTCACACTTTTTTAGTTACTATATCTTAAAATTCATGCTGGTAGTCTCTCTCAAATCTGTTTCGAAATTTGTTCTGGCTGTTTGAAGTGCGACAAAACGGTGTGTTTCCTCTAAGATATGTAAAAAAAAAAAAAAAATCAGTCATAACATCAAGGAAAATCACTGCTTAAAATTGCTGCCACAATATGGCCTTTAGTGAAGGAACTTGTTACATCTGATAAGCAGCTGTCACTTCAAGAACCTTGAGTATACATGGAAGAAATAGCCTTGAGAAAAAAATGAGGTTAAAGTTGTGTCCTTGCCCAGAAAACAAACACTTGCCTTGTACCTTCTTTATCTGTCTTTGCTATAGCACATATTTTGGCTCTTTACACTGTCCTGTCTGGCTGCATTAATCAGCTCCAATCAATCTAAATATTTCTCAGTGACATTATTAGTTCTGTTGTCATTGTCAGTCTGCAAATGCACTCCAGTGTTTTTCCTTCATTCTTAGATAACGTGTATCATAAAAACAATTCAGTTGTTCTAGTTCAATACCCTTGGCTTTATTGCCTGCTGTTAGAGCTGGGTGGGAAATTTTTATTGAAACAAGCTTTAGCGCAGAAAATGAAGAAGATATTTGCATCAATATTTTAGTGAAAATGCTCTTTCAATCTCCAGCCAGTTTGTTGGGATTTTTTTTTTTGGTTGTTTTTTTTTTTAATCTAAATGCTGGCTGTTATCATCCCTTGCAGGGCATGCTGGACATCAGAAATAAAGACTTTAGCAGCATCCCATGCTCAGACTTGAGACCTTGGCTCATTTGGATTCTTCTTCACAGTCCCACATCACCTTCCCCTCTGTCCTCATGATTCCAGCCATTTCTTGTGTCTTATCAAATCATGTATCAAAATGAAAATTTGCAGGATTTATAATTAAGAGAAAAAGGTGCCAACCTTTATGAGAACTGATAGACATGGGTCACAGTGTTGGGAAAATGAGGAAATTACTCAAATCTCAATGTACCCAAATAAGGCAAGTGTGCCTCAATTTAGTTAAACATCAATGCTTCAGAGAGATTTTTCTGCCCATTGCAGAATGTGCACTTTCTCATTTGTTTTCAGAGATGAAGCATGGATTCTGCTTCCATGCCGAAGTAAATTGTGGATCTACACTGGTGCAGTTAGACTGATTCATACTACCATCGTAAAAAGTCCTAGTGAAGGTTTGGTAAAACTTGAGTCTGCCAGAGCATTTTATCTGGTACATAACTTGTTCCCTCTCATACATTTTTTTTTCCTGAAGGCCTCCCACCACACAATCTGCTTTGTACTTAGCATTATGGCAAAATTTAACCATCCCCTATATTCCTAATATGTAGTAAAATATACTACTGTTTACCTTTCTCTTAAAAACTTGGTGTGAAAGAAAAGAGGGGAGACAACTCTGTGTGATCAGGTTGCTCTGCTGGTTTAGCCACAGGCTCCACCCTTGGTAGAGGGGAAACTCCATGATCAAAAGACCCTGTCTAAAGTTTTTTCTGATATATGCCAGGAAGCCCTCTTTTGGCCTACTTATGAGGTGTAAAACTGGAAAACACTGAAAATGACATGCAATTCTTTACTGGTCTGATCATACTTCCAGTGATGGAAGACCAAGAGGAGGCTGTTGGAAGCGAAGGGTTGTGCAGTATGTGCCTGCAGGGAGATTCCTTACAGCAGTGCATGTTGTAACCTGGTCACACTGAGGATGTTGGACGAGATTATAGCAAAATATGCTTCCAGTGTTCTAAGTATTTATAGTGGATCTTCCTTGAACAAAACCCAAACCCCAAAATGTTTAAGTTTGTTAATTGGGATACTTCAGCTATGTTAATCACACCACATAAAGCACTCAACACCATAAGAAAACTCTTCAAAACTGGCTGCAATTACTCTCAGAGTCAAGCCTTCCACACAAAAAGTATATGAGCCACTGATATTGCTATGGGCAGGATGAGTGTCTTGTGAACACGTGCTGCTTTGCAAATTCCAAGAAAAACCCAGGTATATTCTTTATCCCCTAGAGTTCACAGCAGTATTTTACAAACTGCATTGAAAATTATTTTGGAACAAAAAAGACTCAGACATTTGAGAAAAGTCTTCCTGAGTGCACAGGCAAAATGCAGGGCTTTTGCCCTTTCATATTTTTGTTTGCTTCCAAAGTTTCACAGCCATTAGGAATACTTTGCCCCCTTGAGACTTCTGCTGGCTCTTGGCAGACTGGTATTTTCCCTAAGCAGCAGGCACTGACAGTGACAAGTGAGAGCACTGACTCTCTGCTTCTGGCTACCTGCTGCCTTTCTTCTCCTCTTTCCTCAGGAATAGAGTCTGATCTATGAAAATAAAGCAAGGGGAAATGATTCTGCAATTAATATTTTAAGCCCTGTGCTTTTATTTCCATTGCATTTTTAATATTTTTTCTTTTTTTATTTAAGAAAAGTCCTTTTTAAAAGTAAGATACCATCTTATTATTTTGATGGCAGAGATGGGATAAGTGATTTCTCAAGGGAGTGTGGATAACGAATTATGACATTTGTGCATTTGCTGGATGTCTTAAACTTCATCAGCCAGTCAAATGCCTCTGCTCAGACTAACGGATTATTAACTTGTAATGGGCAGTGCCTTTTTCCTCTGCCCAGGGAACAGGCTAGACAAAAGTTAAATACTGCAAAACCACCACAGTTCTTTCCCCTGTCTCTCCTGCTTTTTCTGAACTGTGACTGCCCAGCACTTTGAATTTCTTTGTCCCAGTGTCAGTCATCACTCTTTTTAAAGCTTGATGGCTTCTCCTAAGCAAATCTTCCATTTAATAAAGTAGGAGTTTGCCTTAATACAATCTGTAACCTGACTTTTGTTTGAGGCTTTGGTGGGTGTTTGCTATTTAGGTTCAATGAAAAATGAAAACATCAGCCACTCAGGAGAGTGCTGTAAGAACACCCAGTAAACAAAGAAAGGGAAGTTTACAAGTTCAAACCTAGACCAAAGCACCTGGAATAGTCTTCATTTGAAAAGTAGAACCAATTTTGAGCTTGTTTCCTAGAGAAGGTCGAAAAAGTATCGTAAGTATTTATTAAGGAGTATAAGACAGAGGAGTTTTAGTTTGTTGTTGGGTTTCTTTTCTTTCTCTTTCTTTCTTTCTTTCTTTCTTGTTGGTTTCAGTTTGGTGGTTTTCTTATTTGTTTTGGTTTGCTTTTCCTTGTAATCCTGTTGTCAGTCCTTTGCCTGTTAATATTTAAATGAGCAGTAACATCTGAGGAAGATTTTACTTCTGCTGCCTGTTGAGAACCTGACTTGTGTGTAAAGAGATGCCTGACTGTTAAGGCCATCAGTGTGGCACTTATGATTCTTATAGTAACAACATTTTTTAAACCTGGTCAAAATCCTAGTGCTGTCTCATATATTGAGAATATTAATCACGTGAACAGCAATGATCAAATTCACCTCAGGGGATGCAGACAGGACAGGAAATGGTAATCTATGAAATTATAATCACAATGTAAGGAAAAATGCATCTGAAAAGCAAAGATATTATCAAACAACACTTTTCACTTGTTTTTTCAATTTTCAGTGGCACTTCAGATTGGTTATGCACAAAATGAACTGGGAGGCCATGTAGGAGATTGCAGTTGGCATTGAAAAACAAGCCAAATTGAGAAACAGAACAGTGGAAAATATTTGAAAAGGCAAGAAGTAAAAATCTATAAGAAATGAAGTAAAAAGAAAGATATATTACAAGATGATATAGAGAGGACACAGCAGCAGTTGTGACCCTTTCCCTATATAATTAAAAAATTCATGCAACAGGTTCCCAAGCTCCACATGGAAAAACTAATCTTCAGTTTGAAACAGGTAACATTGCCTACCAGAGGGTGTTTCAGCAATGTCCCATTCATCTGCCTACTCCATCTCACCCTGTTGTTATTTTCTATTTCTTCTCTGTCACAAACTGTGTGCTATAACCAAAATTTCACCCCATATAAATTCAATATAATTACTTGCAAATGTTGCTGGGATGTCAGTTTATTCTGCTCTCTCAGAGACAACATTTTTGCCCTGTCCACAGCTCATCATCTTTTTAATATCTGACTTCAACCTACCCAAATTCCTACCTGCTGTCTCCCCTAATCTCAGACCTTTTGAGTGATTTTCTTGTCCCTGGTTCCTTACATCTTTCTTCTCCTTCAGTTTTGAAAATACTACCCTGGTCAAGGTGTGATATCTTGTGCTCGAGTCCTTCCCTCTTGCAGACTATGCTTATCTTCCAGCTCATCCTGGGCTTGTGGTTTCTGACCTCGGCAGAAGAAATTACAGTTCTCTCCTTGGTTGGGAAATAGCAGGGTTTCTTTATTAGACTATTCTTCCTAAGGGAACGGGGCTTATGTTATTATGTTGTCTGCATCTATCAGAGTCATCCCTTCCCTCAGCCTTTGAATCTTTAAGCCTATTTCAGTCAGATTGCCTATTTCAATCAAATTTTACACAGGGTAGATGTATTAAAAAAAAAAAAAAAAAAAAAAAAAGTTTTCACAGGTTTCCTGATGAGGAATTTGGGGAGCCAAAGAACATGTTATAGATTCCTAAACTGAAGGAAATCCTTCAGTGTCACCCTGCCTGCTGCTACACACTGGAGAGGGTTTAATAAACAGGAGCTGTAGAGATATTTGAATTAAGACAGGTGCTTTTTAAACATCCACACCCATCAGCCTGGACACACAAACCCATGCACCATTATGTTTTATTATGGTTATCAGTGCTCAAAGAACTTACTGTCCATCTTTAATGAAAACTTTCCAACATCACCTCTTCCCTTTGTGCTGAGTATTATGGGTGGAATTTCGGTAGAGGGTAAGAATAAGCCCAGGTCTCTGCTACATGGTAAATAAACCTGGGGAAAGTGGTCTGTAGTTTCAGATCTAGATCTGGACTATCTACTTGAATAAGAATAACAGTTTCTTACCAGGAAATAATTGTGCACATTGGGAATTTTTTTATTTCCTTTTTTTTTTTTTTTTAAACTTATGAAGTACACATAGCTCAGCATATCTGTAAGCAAAACAAATTACAAAGGTTCTCCCTGCAGCACATTTCACTTTTCCTTTCAAAAAAGTATCATATGTTTATGAAATTAGGGTACTCCCCCAAAGGGCTTTGAATAATGATAAGATATATGAAATAACTACAGTAGGCTTTGAAATCAGTGTTGCAGAAGATAAGGATTTAGGTAGGATGTAGCTCAGTCAAACCTGATTAATTTGTGCCTCCTTGTGCCTAAGCAACCAAAACATTTCACTAGCAGGCAGTGTGAATGACAAGCACTGTATGTGCCACTGCTTTGACTGTCTGGAGGGGATTCTTGTTAATATTTATGAAAACAGTCTGCAAACTGATTCTGTCTAACTAGGTCTGTCTGTACTACCATTATCTTATCACATCCCACAGGGGTACAAAACCTCAATACTGAATTAATCGTACTATGACATTTGGAAGAAAGAAAAAAGAGAAACTATTCTGCTGGCTCAAACCACTGGAGATTACAAATTGTATTTATGACTGTGTTTGAGAAGATGACAAAGACATTTTAATAAACATCTGTCAATAAACATCAAACTATTTTTTCATTATTTGTCTGCCCTTTTTGTCAAACATTTAAAAATGCTGGTCTCCACTGAAAACACAGAGTTTAGCAAGTAGTTACATTTAACAGTAGCTGACAAGGTTATTGACTTTGTAACAGTTTAAGATAAACAGTGTTCTGCTAACACAATGGAAGATAGACACACTAACTTCTGAAAAAAGGTTACATGTAATGCAAACCAAGGAAATACAAGTTGGAATGAAAGTAAGAATGTTCCAATGAAACTGAAACACATGGCAATGAAATTACAACCCTCTCACTTGATAGACAATGATATAGAGGTTATAAAATGTAAAGTTTGGTTTACAGTGGCAATAGGGTGGTTATCGTTTTCTATCCACTTTTATTCATTACCTAATGTCTCCAACTCAAGAACAAAAAAAAAGGAATGTTCTTCCTAAAATTTACACAAAATTGTTTTACAATATAATGTGAGCTTTATGATGAAATAGAGAGGTTGCCTTCTTTCCATAGATTGAAATGTTTTGGTTGAAAAGTTTAATTTGTTGATGACAAGTGGACACTTTTGAGTTGCAATGTTAATGAAAACAGAAATGTATATATTTTTTATATTAGTTACCCTGGACATAACAGGACACCTCACAAGTCTTACAGTACTTTTTTTAGATGAAACCTTAGTCCAGTGGCACAACTGAACCGTAGAAGAAAGTTTAGCATTGAATCAAAAGTGATATTTTGCTGTTTTCATTTTCTGATAACAGATCTAATTCTTTGCTGTATGTGATAAAATGTCTATTCTTTTTCTGGGTACTTTTGTGTCAGCATAAATATTATTTTTTAGCGTGGTTTTTCTATATTCACACTAAGTTAAAAAAGATGAGCTGTTTGTAAGGAGTGATATAATTACTTCTTTTATATAAATTTAATGGCAATAATATCAATTCCCTTCATCAGCAGTCTAGGATATGGCCCCTTACTATCTCAATCCAGCCTCTGCTGTACCTTTTAACTTGTATAGGCTAATACTACCAAATGAACTTCCAAGCCAGGAAAGATATCAAAATTTTACCTCAGCTAGAAGATATTTTGCAAAACTTTAGTTGTTGAAAGTAGGAACTATATTTTTATTTGAAAAGAATGAGTGTAAATTCATATGCTGGCAGGTGTGGAAGGGACACTGAAAAAAAGAATCATTTTCCCACTGACGGAATATTTACATACTTTTTGCACAGACTTCTTAATATTCACTCATATGGGAAAGACCAAAATCAGGTTTGTTTTGATCAAACTAGAAAATTACAAAGGACTTACTATGAAGCACTTTGATATTAAAGTGATAAGAGCATTGGATCTATTTAGGGAGATGGAAAAGCTACTGACTTGTTGTTGGACCAGCTTGTATTCATTCCTTGTAGAAATCTGCCTTAAGTGTACACTTTCCTCAGAATACTAAAACTTTCTTAACTGAGAGCTGACTTCAAAGAACACAGAGGAAATGCTTTTAAAAAAGCTTCAGATGAGAACACAAACAGATTTTGAAGGGTATATCTTCCATGACTTCTGCTTGATATTATATATCCATCGATAAAAATTCAGGTGGCTATAAATGGTCTGACCTTGGTCACTGGCTGCCAGCTACTTACTTAACTTGCAGTTGAGTCTACTGCTGAGGTCTTCAAAGAGATTGAGCCAGGAAACTTTGTTTTTCAGATAGGTTGAACAAAAATACAGTCATCTTGAGAAGGGGAAAAGTAATACTCAATGGACATCAAGGGTACCAGAACAGAGTAGTAACCACAGTGTTACAAGAAGGCCTCATGCTGAAAGAACTAAGGTAACTTTCATCCAATATAAAGTCATAGGAAAATGGAGTTTATTAAATAATAAATTGAATTTAATTTTTAATTGATGGCTAGTCAGAGGTAAGAACATTTTGAATTTTTAAATTAAGGTCAAATTTACTTGACCTTTTATCTTTTACATTGTTTCCTTTACCCTTGTCTAAGTTGACTTAAAGTTATTTTCTTTTTCTTTTGGGTTAAAATATGAGTGTTACTCTGTGTGTGAGTGAAGATAAAGGACCTCAGTTTTACTACAGCATAGATTAGGAAGAGATGAAGTGCTGACCTGGTGAATCACCACTTTGCAGAATTGCAATGTCTTCTTACTGTTTTCACCCCTTTTTTTTTTTCTAACCACAGAGTATCTCAGAGTTACTTCCAGTAAGAATTTAATGTTCTTTGGTGCTGAAATTAGTCTACAGGAACTCAAAGAGCCAAGGAGGATTTTGCCTAATCTGAAACCTGGAGCCAAAGTGCATTCAGTATTCAAAAGAGGATTTGGGACAACTGAGGTAGTATCTTAGTCAAAGGGAGTTTCTTACAATAGCAAAAGGATTGTGAACAAAAGACAGCAAAGGCAGATTGAGCAATGGATCAGGGAAATTGTGTGGGCAGGAAGTAGAATAAAGAGTAATCCTAAGTATCAACATACATGAACTCTTGGCTGAAATATGCCTGGAGTGTAGTATGCTGTTTTAAATACTTAATCATCACCTCTGTTGAAAGCTCTAACAATAAAAAATAAAATAATAAAAAAAAATCTAGATAAAGGTAGATTAAGTTAATCCATTATTGCAGCCTAAGATAGTCTATTCATATCGTTTATGCAATACCTTCTAGTTTTTTCCATGCAAGAAATAAAACAGAGATTTATGTCACTATGACATTGTAAAAGTCTTATGTAGGTTTTTATATTTGTAGATCCTTCTCATGATATTACCACTAACAACTTCTTAGAGTACTTTTTTTTTTCCTTCATCTGGAGAGCACTTACTAGAGGACCAACAATTTATGCTTAAGTAGTGGATATTTGGACCATATTGATATATTTCTCTATGAATAAACTAATGAACCTGCAGATTCCCAGTGTCTGTTTTTACACGACTTAATAATGTCAAGAGTGGAGCAGCTTTCCCCCACAAGCACAGTTCATGAAAGCCTTTCCCAGAAGAATAGCACCAGACCTGTTCTTTCACTTTGCAGGGTAGCTCAGATCCCACGTGCTCTGCAAGACTCAAGATTTCTAATTCTTCCTGCAGTTTCTTTACAGAGTTCTGATAGTGGAGCATATTTCACCACTGGTATTTATCTATACTCTACCTGCAGCTTCCCTTCCAGGTTTTGCTTTGGGTCCTGGGTCTCAGCAAGCTTGGGTTTGCCATCACAGGTTGCTGAAGTGCCTTCCATCCCCAGGTGCACACCAGCGAAACCGTGGCTTGCACTGACATCAAAGCACAGGTGAGCCTAAGTTTCTCCCCAGATTATTCACAGGTTCACGCTATTTGGCCACAGCCTGAGATCAGAATTTCTGACAAAATTCAAAGATAAAAAAAAAAAAAACAAACACAAGGTGTTATTTTCTACTGAAAACAATCCTTTTAGCTTTGATAAACATAAACAAATCAATATAATCAGGACTTTGGCAAACTGCACTGAAAACAGTACAGCTAAACAAATTGGTCCAACATTAACTTTTAATACAAGTACATAAACAGAACCACCTACTCAGGGTCTTGCAAGCTCACCCTTTCCATGGGGAGAGTGAAGAATCACAGTTTTTAAAAGTGTCCTGTTGCTGCCATCTGGCCGCCAGCCTCCCACTGAGCCGAATTGGCACTTCCAGAGGCAGCAGTCAGTCAGGGGAGGATCGCCTTCCACAAGTGCTGATTTAGTGCCTTAGGAGACAGATTGGCAGTGACATAAGGTAAAACATTTTGAAAAGTACAGTAGAGCAAGAAAAGTAGAAAGGGGAGAAAGAAAAGCAGAAGGGTAGCAGAGAGACCTGCAGGCAGGACACAGCAGAGGGTAAGTGGAAGATGCTACACTGAAAACAGCAATTTGGGAGGACTTTAAAACAGTATCAAAATTATTGTAGGATGGGAACAGGGGAAGGTTAAGTCTGAATTTCAATTTTCTCCAGTGTCTCTGACTATAAAATTGTAATACATGAGGTTTTCCAGGCAATTGTGCTCTTATTCAAATAAATTGCCTTATATTTAAATAAATATGCTGTTTTACATAAATGGTTTTGACATCACTGATTTGCATTTCCTTTTTGTGTATTATTAGGGGATGAGGGCAGCAAAAAAGTAGTGAGGGTGGCCAAAGTCCAACATTTGAAGTGTGGCATCCATATAAATGTCAATTTGGTGAATTAATTCAGTGTTAGTAGTTCTATGTTCAGATGAGTCAAACAACTTGCCCCAGGTAATGCAGGTGAAGCTGCACATCCACAGAGAGGGCCTCTGAAGTTGGGGCTATTAAGTTCTTGTTAAGCTTAATTCAGGTCACTGGTGAAAGTCATTTACAATTGTCAACTGTTGAGAGTGTGAAAAAGCCACCCCACAATGCGACACTGTTAGTTATTTCTTCTAAGGGGAAAGTCTTATTAAAACAGCAGGAATGCTGCAGTGTAATCAGACGTGAAGTGCTCCATGCCTGCGTAGTGTCAGCAGACTTACTTTGTGCTGTGCTAGGCATGGCTCTGCCTTCCTTCCCCAGCCCAGTGACATTTCTCTCTGCATGAAGCCTTGTGTCTCGCTGAGAGCACACTGACATTAGGACAGTTAGAAAAGCTCAGTTAAAATGCAGCAGACCACTGTGTGAAGGCTCTCTCTTAAAACTGAAGAGGTTCCAATTCCCTGCAGTTGAGCTTGAATCTGTGAGCTTGCAACTGCTGTGCTCCATCATGAAGGGTCCAAAAATGTTATTCAGAGGCTTAATTAGCCTTAACTCTTTGGAGACTGTTATAAGAGTTTTATCAGCAATATTAACATGAGGATTTCCTACTTGCTTATTTCTGTCCAAGACAGAATTTTGCCCTCTTATCTGTGATATGTGAAAAGCCAGGACCAGAATTAACAACTCCTTCCCTCAAGCCCTATTCTAGGAATTGCCATGAACTACATTTCCCTTGATTTTAGTTTTGCTTGCAAGAGGGCCAAATGAAACACTAAGGTAAAACATTATCAGTGTTCTTGTCAGTTTTTTAAGGAGAAAAATCCTTCTTGTGAAAAAGAACAATTTCACATTCCAGAAAAAAAAAAATTCTAGCAGAAAAGACATGACAAATTAATCTGCCAAGAGCTCCATGCTGTTGTGACCAGATTGTTTACAGCTAACTCAGGTCTCTCTACATAACACTGCAGATTGCAGCATACTTATATCAAAAGCAATTACTGAAAAAGTAGTGTCCTTTAGCATACCTTCAAATAGCTGTTTACTTGGTTTTGTCCCATTTTATTGTTTGCTGTTTTCTAGTTTTCTAGCGCGGACTAATTCCTTTGTTCTTTGAAAAGTTGGGTTAGCAGTTCTCTTCATGAGCACTTCTAGGTGGGGATAAGTATACTGAGTAAAGCAAGAGCAGCAATCAAGTTTCTCCAGTTTCTGAACAAATGCTCAAACCACTAAAACTCTTCTCTAAATTGTGGAAACTATGGGCACTGCTGCCGCAAGTGAATTTTGCACACTAATTTGATGTTTCCTAAAGTAGTTGGCTACCTTGAAAAGTTGGTGCAGTTTTAGGCGTGTACTCCCTGGAGCACTTTGAATCACCTGATACAAAGAAACTTCCCATTCAGTTAAAGTCCTGGAGAGGGTTGCGTGGAGATGCCTGGCTTGTCCTGTGTGCAAGAGGGGGCTGGAAAGAACTGGAAGGGCTTTTATTCTACCCTGAATCAGATCACATTCCTGAATCAAGGATTATCTCACCCTAAATAAAGGTAGATTTAGCCATTTTGTTCCTGTTGTCATTTTCAAGGTCTTTCTTACAATTGCGTAACAAGTGATTTAGAGCAATGTCTCACAACAAAAACAGTAAGCTGGCTACGAAAAACCATCTAAGTATATACCTTGTAAGCAACCTGCAAACTAAAGAGAATGCATTAAGAAAATTCATATTGAGCAGGCAACTGGCTTGAGGAAAAGAAAATTTAAGACACATCCACCTCTGGAGCACTTAAAAATATCTCGCAATAGGCAACTTCCTTTACAATGTCCAGACTGCATAGCTATGCCTGCTAGGGTACCCCACAGGTCATGCTTAGGAGGCCATTGTGCTATATTGTATAAAACCCATGATATAAGAATATAAGGGGTGCCATTTTGAGATAGAGTTTGTGAACCATGCTAAAATTCATAAAATTACATTTCTTTTCACTAGAAAATTTTTTTTTATTTCTTGTCTAATATTTACTGTTTGATACCTTTCTCTGTCTCTATATACTTGTGCCTTTACTCTTTCACACAATTGCCACTAAAACCAAAGAAAGGTCTCCTATACGTTTTAGGGGCCATTAGCAAAGATGGGTTTCAGTAGATATTTTTTCATCATGTATGGGTTAAAATCTGCCACAGACACATTTGGCTGCAGAACAGTAATATGAAAAGAGGTTACAAATTTCATATCTTTAATCCCTTAGCTTCTTGTGTTTGAAAGACCTAAGATTTAGTATTCATGAATGATGTGTGTTCTTTGTCACAGTGCTGTGCCTTCTAAACAATAATTAGGATTCCTTATTGTTATTTCAAACATATGCTCTGGGTGCCCAACTGTATGGCAAAATCTATTTAAGTGTGGTGGGCTCATCATCATTGTCACGTTGCAGTATCTGAAATAGCTTTCATACAGAAATATCCATCTGCTCCTCTGCTTTATTTTATTCTTTTCTTATTTAGATCATAATTACAGTTGTGGGGTATCAGGGTAACTATACTTCAATATTGATCCTATGTGTAGCATCTGTTGAGAGTGCCTGATCTGAATATAATTAGGTAGTTTATTGTATTTTATTCTGAGATAGAGAATATTTGTGTGCAACAATTTCATGTTCCTTGGATGTCTGGTATTTTAGCTCTGAAAATGGCACTTCAGGGTAGAAACAGTAGCTGAAATTATAGTGTTACTTTTTCAGTTCTCAGATATTCTGCTTTTGCTGACTTAGTGCACTATTTTGAAAATACAGTTGATTTTGTCTTCCTAGACTATTTTTATATCTGAATGTAGAACAGTTTCATTTTATGTGTTTGAATGCCTTGGCTGTGCTCTACCCCTGAGACGGTGAAGTAGCTGGGGCAGCACTTTACCACCTTGAAATGATACTAAATTCAGTCCCAGGAGGAGTCAGGGGTAACACTGTGATCATCCAGTCCGATTTCTGCTTTGCAGTCTGCCTTTACTTACTGCACTAATTACCTCAGTAAAGGGAATTCTGCTCTTGCACTGAAATGGAAATGCAGTAGTAACTGCATTGTAGCACAAGTGAGTTATCAGCAGAGGGAGAGATGAGGGGGAAATTCAGTTTTACACAGTTAAGCATTGTTTTTCACAAAACACTCCTGTCACACAGCTGGTAGGGACTTACAGAGCTTAAAACAGCATTATAATGTCCAGAATACACCAGTTAGAAAAAGCTTTAAAGGAAACCTTTTATTTTAAAGCTTCATTCTTCGCAGCATTTTCTCTATTGTTCACAGCAAAATATATTACAACTGCATGGTGTTTCTGCAGTGGAAATTGAGAAATTTAGGAAGATTTACATAGGATATTAAGATTGTGGCCCAGGGTAGAAAAAGCATTGGAATACTTGTCAGGACAACATTTCTTCTGTTCATCCTGTACTAGGTTCCCACACAATTTTTGTTATCTTTTCTTCCTAAAAAAATTACCTTTGAAAAAATTTTAGTTCACAACAGTATATACATGGCACATTGACCTCACTTATCTGGTAAAAGCTCTAGAGATCAGATTAAAATACCTGGAGGTCACATCGATCAGAACTGAAAGTTCTACAATACATATGCACATCTCCAGCCAAGAATAAACACATTTTATTATGGACCATGTTTTTTTTTCAAACAAGGCCTTTTTCCATGATACCTACACTATTAGTCTAATTAAAAACCATCCCTAATTAGAAACCATCCAAACAGAAAAAACAAAAAAATGTTGCAAAATATCTCTGTGTTCATCTTTGAACTGGAGCTGCTGACATGCTCTTTCTTTCATGTCTAACCATATACTCTCATTGTGGCTGCACTACTCCTATTAATAGCTTGGAGAACTATACGGTATAATAAAATTACTGCAGAGCTTAAAGCCAGAGCTTTTAAATAATTAAGTAGTTTTTCATAGCCAAACTTTGCAGAGAAAGTTCCCTGATTTATTGGACATTTATGCAACAACATATTTGGTATCTCACATGTTCATTTGGATTTTGAAAGACATTTACCTTGCAACTGAGAAATGTAATTAGCACTCAGGAGAAGTGAATACAGTTCCTATCTTTCCTGTGGGGAAGGCATTCCTGTGGATATCAGGAAGATATGAAGAGCCACATTTGTGTGGATGTAGCTTAGCTCTTACTTTTGTTCTATGTACAGATTAATGAGAAATTCAAGACACCTACTCTCCAGGGCTCCCAGACTTGCTGCACAGTCAAAGAGAGGTAGTTATGACACCTACGCCAACTGCTGGTTGGCTGACTACAGATTCCCTTTCTTAGGGGACTTTTTTCTCAGGATGTGCTGCCTCTCCAGTCCTAAGCCAAGAGATACTGTGTATATACATTGCGCATGCATTTTGGGCCTCAACTGTTGGTCTTTTTTGTGTAGTAATTGGTAGCAACAGTTTCTAGAGACTGATAGTTGATATGTATTTATTATATAAATGAGGAATATGAGTTTAATTCATATGAAGAAATGTGGAAAAATCTTTTTGGCACACCCTTTTGATTTCTGTTTTTCTTGTTGTGAAAATAATGCAGTGTGTTACTTTTGATGGATGTTGTGTTTTGCAGGATGTGCCCTTTCTTCAAATGATTTTATATTTTTCTGTTCACAGGTCTTGTTTCTTTCTCTTTTGCTGTCTATTAGAGTAAATACATTCAGTACAAGAAGATAAATTGAACACTGGGAAATGTTATAAGTTCTGGACAATATTTGGCCATTTATCAGCAAGACAAGAGATTGTATTTTTTAAAAGTATAACAGGAAATGATTGATTTGGAAAATGAAACTTCAGTCATTCTTCACTGTTTTAGTTATGCAGTGATCCAAAGTTCTCTATTGGATTAAAAATGGCTAAAAGGTTGTTCCTTCTATTTGTCAGATCTTTCGGCATTTGTTGCTGCTTTTTTTTTTTTTTTTTAAGTGAAATCGAAGCCTGAGACTTAAATGTCCACATTGCTTTTATGTGGTTCAGTTTACTTCAAAATGATCAGAGTTAAGACAGAATCAGAACAGCAGAGAAACTGGAGGACCAATCATGCACCTTGTTGCTCCTTGGTCACCATTAAGATGTCTATATTTCATCAATGAGCATAAAATTGATATATTTTAATGGAAAATGAATTCAGGAGTAACCCTATGTAGCTCTAATAAAATCAGTAAAATATAGTAAACCATAAAAATCATCAAACTTCAATTGTGAATTCATTTTACTATATTTTAATAACTCTATTTTCTGAGGAAAGAGATACACAGCAAATAGAGCCAGGTGGTTCTCTCTTACTAATTTGTTTTTTGTAGTTTAGTCCTGAAATTCTTCACCTAGATATGTGCAGAATATGTCAAGATGACCCACTTTTCATCTACTCACCCATAGTCAGGGGACCCAATAACTCATAATGGTAAAGGTGTTAGGTTGTGATGACTGAACCTGAATAAGTTGTGACAAACATACAGCAAAGTATGCACCATTTAATAATTAATCTAGAACAGGACTTCCTTCTGTATTTGCCTGAATGGCAACATAGTGTGAAAATGTAAAGAGTTGTAAGGAAGGCCTAAAAAAATGTCCTGACAAAAGAGATTTTGTATTTTCATGGAAGTAGGGACAAATTTCCCAGTGAATAAAATATAAGTAAAATACAACTCAGCTACTGAAACTGCACTACAGTGTTTGTAGAAGAGAGAATCACATTTTTCCACTCTATCAAATTGTCTAATAATAATAGCAGCCATCTTTTAAATACTACAAATCAACCTGTCACTTCATATCATGCAGTTTGACTGCTACATTTTCTTTTTCTTTAGAAGAGCCTCATGGGATTAGGGTGGAACAAGGACTGTCAATTTATGACAAGAAGTATTTCATATTCAAAGTCACAAAACTTGCTGTAGGTGATGAGATCTGGAAGCAAGCCCTCCATAGTGTACCCCGTGAGATTAACAAACAGCGGAATTGTTGATATCGCATATTTTAAAATTTATATGACAAGAACAGTCCACAGTATTAAAGCAAAACTAGAGCTTTCCAGTGGTTTTATTAAATTGAAACCAACTTCCTTTTCTTCTGTTATACAGGAGCTAGGGGGATTTAAGATCATATCCCTCTTCTTATGCATAAGGGCAACTAAATATGCAGTTACTGTCTTTTAAAGAATATGTGGAGAAATAAGATTAACTTTTAAACACTATACTCCTGGTAGCTCTTTAATATGACCTTTTCTGCAGAGTCTTTGAGACTGTCAACTATAGAGAAAAATTCAGAATCATAAAATAATTTAGGCTGGAAGAAAGCTTTGAAGATCATCTGGTCCAACCTCTGACTTGAAGTACAGCCAACTTTGAAGTCAGATTAAACTTCAAGGAATCCCCAAGTATCTTCAACAGTATATTCACAGGTTGCTCACCTTTCCCATTTAAACTGATTCCTATAAAAAAGCAACTCTGTTTTGCAACCTTGCAGTAAAAAATTAAAGTAGAAGCTTAAGTATCCATATTATATCAACTTCCTTCCATATTATATCCACTTCCTTCATGTATGTTCTATTTTCTATACAATAGTTTTTGAAATTTACTCACTTGATTGACTATTGAATAACTTTTCTTGTTAGGGAACAAAAATCCTGTGTAGATGGAGAAAACCAGGAAGGAAATTATCAAAGTGCTTTTAGGCTATTACCATTAAGAGGCCTTGATCACCATCCTTTCCTGCTCTTTAATGTTATTATTTCCTCCATAAGAAATATACATTATTATAACAGCTCTGTTTGTTATGAGATTGAGGGAAGAGTGTTTGTTTTCCTGCATGTTTTTATTTCCAAAGTAGTTACCTTGTACCACAAGAACAATGAACTTGTAGTTGATTTAAACACCATGTTTGTTGTTTTTCAAAAACATTATTGACTGCAAATGTCAATGACCATGAGTCCCACTCTGAATGTATCAAATTTATTTTAGTTGTGCATTGCTTTGGAAATATTGATTGCATTCAAAATTAAACTCTACTGTGCTGTTCAAGAATTTAATGAATCACCTGTAATAAATTTGATTGTAGAACTTGTTTAACTATAGTATCTGAAAAAAAGAAATCAATGGCATGTGCCAGTTGACCTTTAAGTTAGCAAATGTAAAAAATAAATACTGTTTAGTGACTTCAGACTTTGGACAAGTGCTGCAACTATTCTTGTACGCCAAAATGCAAAAAGACCCAGAACCCACCAACACTGCAGTTTCTGTAAAACAAGAAATTCCTATTCAATTCACTGACTCAGAGCCTGCAGAGACTAAGGCTTCTTACCCAGACTGAGCATTTTTGCTTTGCACTGCAGTTTTTGGTATACTCCATGTTCAAGGAAAGCCACCATTCAGTTAAATGTTCATTATACTGTTAAACGTTTGTTTAAGACTTTACAGATTTTTCAGCTAAGTGAAATTTTGTGATTTTTTAACTAGACTTTTACATCTGGGTCTTTTATTTTCTCAGAGCTGAGGTTCAAGTAAATACATGTAAGATATGGATATCTGAGGTAGTGTTACAGATTACCTACTTCAGACAACTATGTTAAAAATGAAGTGATAATACTGACTGCAAACCCCTGCTTCTTCTCAATTGTCCTCTTCAGTGTTGTGTACAAGTAGCCATGAAAACACTTTAGAACAGTAAAAACTTAGTATTTATTAAATCCAACATTTTGGCAAGCTCATTTTCACTCCACACTCACTACAGGTCCATGATCAGTCAAATGACTTTTTTCATATACATAAACTGCAAGTCTAGATGCTTAAAATAAAAATACACAAAGGGGAAAATTTTAAGAGCAGAACTTACAGAAGAAAGTGCATGAGGGCTCCTTACTCTTTAGAGGAGTGAGCTCATTTATGTGCATGATAAATAAAAGGTCTTGTTTTTGAAATGAGCAGGTAAACAGTCAGACCCCTTATCTGCACCTGCCTGCAAATGTCTTAAGAGAAGAAGAAACAAACTGGTATAAACAGAGATGAAGAACAAAATTGGACGAGATTTGGTAACCAAGCTGCACTCAGGTCGAAGGACCTTTTGTCCATTGCCAAGCATAAAAAAATGATACTACCTGTCTAGTTATCTTTTAAGATAAACAAGTTTTATTGAAAAGGGGCATCTTTTCTACGGCAATAAGCTTATACAATTTTGAGATTCCGTGATGGCTTTCTGCAACCTGTAATTTTCTAATAAAGTTTAACACAGAAATTAAGTGTAAACCTGTTAATATGATCCAATGCATCATACTGATGATTTGGTAGCTACCAAATTCAGAAGTGGCAGGCTGCATAGTGCAGCTGCAATCCTCTTGCCAAGATCATGCATTCCTGCACTGATCCTAACTAACTCGAGATAATTCCCCTGAAACGCATGGATCCGCTGCTGTGACGAAGCTGGGTGATGCATGACCAACCTATGTCACTCATTTTTCTGTGCTGGAGCAGACAAAATGCTAGTTCTCAGACTTGATCCACAAGAGAATAACTCAGATAATTGATAAAAAGCCTGACAGAAGCTCAGGAATATTTAGCTGGAGCATGGAAGACACTGAGTACCTCTTCTGTCCATTCTATTCCTATGCAAGTCTGTCTCACTTGTTATAAATATTTTTGCAACTGTTCCTCCTTTGAGGTCCATGCTGATGGACTACGCAACAAACAGGGCAGCTCATTTTGCTACCATGATCTCAGCAGGATAAGACTCTGTCAGAGGGCAAGGCTGGTTGGCCCATTTTGAACAAGCTACCACTGCTGAACACTGAAAAATATTTCATCTCCTTGAATACATTTCTTCTGGTGAGAAATACAAACTGCTTTACTCATGTGACAAGGACTGGTTACCTAAAATGGATTATCTAGTGCTGCATTCTGTTATGCTACCAAGCCTCTACACGCTAACCATGGTAGCATCTGTTCTGGTTTTGGCCAGGACGGAGTTAATTTTTTGCAGTGCCCATGAAGGGGTGGAGCCTGGACCTGTGGGAGTGGTGCTGCTAGGTTGTGGTACACCACCATACATCCTTGCTGGGACTTTGACTTCCGAGGAGAAAGTTGTCCCTTCAGGTGGGTTGGAAAGAGCTGGTTGGTATTTGTCCTGGGCTTTCTGTGTACTTTCCTTGTCTTGTACCTTTTGTTATTACTATTATTGCTGTTAATGTTTGTTTCATTACTTCATTGCTTTTTTTTCTAGTAAAGTGTTCTTATCCCAACATCTGGTTTTCACGTTTTGTGTCTCCAGTTCTCAACTCCATCCCTGGAACAGGAAGGGGAAAGGGAAGGTGGGAGTGAGGGAGCAGTGTCTGGTTTGGGAGGATCTTGGTGGGGCCACTGAAGTGGGGGGCACTATTTTAAGCCACACCACCATCCCAAAAAAATTTATATACCAGAAGGTGACTGAAGACATCTCTTGTCTCATGTGAGTGCAGTAACCATGACCACTATGACAGCTTCTACTGTAGTAGGCCATACAAACAGGTCCCTTGACGGCCACTCTCAGCAAAAGGAGGCATATCCCAGTCAAGACTTTTGTATTTGCATACTTGCCCCATGGGGAAAAGATGTGTCCTCGTAGGTCCAAAAACTATAAGAGATTCTGAGGATTTACATTTTATACGTGTACAGCTAGTGACAATTGAATTATTCCCACATTTTTTTTTATTTATTATATTAATAAAGTGTCACGTTTAATTTTCCAGTTCTGTGTACATACATTAAGTTCCGATACAGCAGATATTTTAATGAGTTGTCAATTAGTCCCATAAAAGGAACAACCCTCACAGCATTGTTCTTTTAATACCCTGTCTAAGATAGTCATAATTTTCTGCATTGAAGTAGGACAGTGTAGAATAGTCTGCCAACCATACCTTTGAAAAAGTAGTTTCTGTTGTATAAGATAGCTGTGTATGGGTTAACTTCACCATCTTTGCTTGGAAGGAGAGCTTTTACAAATTATTCTTTCCTCTTAAAATGCAATTATACATCTACATATTTTTTTTCATTACTTTGCTTCACTCTTATTCAAATTGTCAATCATTTGCCTCACCCAGGGACAGTGAGTCAGACTATAAAATATACTCACCAGAAAGTCATTCTCAGCATCAGGATGTAGGTAAAAAAAATGAAAGCTATGCATGGGGAGCACTTATGAATGAACATTTTGGCTTATTCATTGTGTGTAAGAAAAGGAAACATCTAGCTTAATAAACAGAAAAGAGGATTTAGGCTAAATATTAAGAAGAGAAGCTAATTTTTAGGGTGGAAAAACAGTAGGAGAAGACCGAGAATATCAAAACCATCCTGATGACCTCTCAAGTTTACTGAAGTGCTGTAATAGCAGTGGCTGTACAGTCATTTGTTTTAAATCAGTGGGCAAAGTAGGTGACATTATGGATTGCAATGCTGTTCTTTATGACAGCTTATTGGGAATTTAAGCTCTGGGCATGAATGTGGTGTTTATTTTATCCATTTTAGTGTTTCAGAAAGCATTGTATATATATGTATTACTAAAATGTTGTTTTGTTTTTTAAAATTTATTCAATCTTCATAAACCTACTTAGAAACTGGGAGGACAGGGAAGAGCATTGCCTGGGTTTGCTGTCAAGTCCACTTGAAGCTAATCTCAGGAATTCTTAGGTTCTCTCCAGTGGCACAAAACAGCTGTAAACTGGCTTAACCAGTCTTTTGAGAGTGTCCTTACACAAGAGATTTGTCAAATAGGCAGCAGAGAGCTGACACAGTAACTTACAAAAAATGCCTTCCTAAGCTTTCAATGCCTGAGATGTTCCAGGTCATCTTAGTGGGGCGGATTTTCGGCTTCTAGGTGTGCTGACACATAAAATAAACTAAAGCAACATTTGATTTGCTCCAAATGACTGGGGATTAAAAAAAGCAACCAAAAATCCCTATGGGTAGTGAAGCAAAACTGTGATTTTAAGGCTTTCCAAGCCCTATGCAGGAATAAATCATCAAATATAAGAAACATACAAGGGTTTTAAAATAATGTTATTTCTGTATTTATTTTCATGTATGAAAAATAGAATCATGGACCATAGAATGGTTTGGTTTGAAAGGGCCATGAAAGGTCATCTGGTTCCAACTCCCCTATCATGGACAGGGACACCTTCCCTTAGACCAGGCTGCTCAGAAGCACATCCAGCCTGGCCTTGGACACTTCCAGGGATAGGGCATCCACATCTTCTATGGGCAACTGCTCCAGTGCCTCACCACCCTCACAGTAAAGGCTTTCTTCCCAATATCTACTCTAAATTAAATCTCTTTCATCTTAAAGCCATTCTCCCTTGTCCTATTACTCCACATCCTTACAAAAAGTCCCTCTCCAGCCTTCCTCTAAGTTCCCTTTATGTGCTGGAAGGTACTATAATGTCTCCCTGGAGCCCTCTCTTCTCCAGGCTACACAGCCTCAGCTGTCTCAGGCTGTCTTCATAGAAGAAGTGCTCCAACTCTCTGATCATCTTGGTGGCCTCCTCTGGACTCATCTCAACAGGTCAGTGTTTTCCCTGTGCTGTGGCCCTCAGTTCTGGACACAGTACTCCAGGTGGTATCTCACAAGAGCAGAGTAGAAGGGCAGAATCACCTCTCTCATCCTGCTGGTGATGCTGCTTTTGATGCAGCCCAGGACGTCGTTGGGCTTCTGGGTTATGAGCGCACATTGCCAAATCATCTTGAGCTTTCTATCCACAAACACCCCAAGTCTTTCTCCCCAGGGCTAGTCTCAATCCACTCTCTACCCAGCCTGAACTTGTGCTTGGAATTGTCCTGACCCATGTGCAGCACCTTGCACATGGTTGAACTTCATGAGGTTTGCACAGGCTCACGTCTCAAGCCTGTCAAGATTACTCTGGATGGCATTCCTTTACTCCAGTGTGTCAACTGCACCACACAGATTGGTGTCATCAGCACACTTACTGAGGGTGCATTTGATCCCACTGTCCATGTTGCTAACGAAGATGTTAAAAGTGCTGATACCAATTCTGATCCCTGAGGAACGCCACCCATCACTTCTCTCCACTTGCACATTGAGCCATTGACCACAATTGTTTGATTGTGTCCATTTAGCCAATTCCTTATCCACCAAGTGGTCCATCCATCAAATGCATGTCTTTTCAGTTTAGAGACAAAGATGTCATCTGGGATAGTGTCAAATGCTTTATAAAAGTCCAGGTAGAGATGTCTGTTGATCTTCCCTCACCCACCACTGCAGTAACCCCAGCATAGAAGGCCTCCAAATTTGTCAGGCATAATTTGCCTTTAGTGAAATCACCTCCTTATTTCCCATGTGCCTTAGCACAATTTCTAGGAGAATCTGTTGCATGATCTTGACAGGCACTGAGGTGAGGCAGACCTCCCTGTATTTTTCTGGGTCTTCCTTATTTCCTTTTTTAAAAATGTCGGGTATGTTTCCCCTTTTCCAGTCAGTGGGAACTTCAGTGGACTGACAGGAGTTCTCAAATATGACAGATAGTGGGTCTTAGCTACTTTCATAGCCAGGTCCCTCAGAACCCATGGATTTATCTTGTCAGGTCCAATGGACTTGTGCACCTTTGGGTTCCTTAAATGGTATCAGATCTGATCTTCTCTGTAGAGAATGGACACTAACATATAACACCTGTGCAGAGTTGGAGGTAGACACCGTGATTTTGGATGTGTAGTTTCAGTTATTGACCAAAATACAGCTATTTATGTCCATCTGAAAAACTTTTGCTCCTCTCGTCACTATTGCAACCATGAACCTTAACATAAGTCCCATGTCTAATTTGTCAGGTAAAGTGGTTCTTTCCTTACATTGTTCTGAAAAGAAAAGCCAATCAATTTAAGGGAACACTAGCAAACATAGGAACAAAATATTTTAATTGTATCATTTTTTTTCCTGTGGACAGTAGTAGAGGAAAAGGGAAAAATCTGTCCAGAAGAGATTTTGTTGATAAATGGAACTACTGCCACTCAGTGATTCCTGTTTCAAGCACATAATGATTTACTGAGTTTTATTTTAAGTAGCTGCAGTTTCTTGCAAAATCTGTCCACATCTGCCCGACATCCTGTTTTCTTCAGGCCAGACAGTGTTGACAAATTTGGTACAAGAAAAAAAACAAACAAAACATAACATGAGCCAGAAGAGTTTAACGGTATGTTTGAGCAGGTAAAGGTGGGAAGGTTCTGACATAACTCCAACTACCTCTACAGTATGCAGTGGAAGTAATTAATGAAAACAATCTCAACATGAAGACTCCCCCTCCTTCTTTAAAATTTATTATTAATTATTCCCTATTGCCCTTCCATTATTCAGCTTTGTTTTTCTAAGACTTGGGAGGCAACATCTTATTACTACTGATTGTTGAAACTATTTATGGTATAAATAGTTACTTACCTCAAGTACCAAAACATTTGGTTCCACTACAAGCTTGCTCCTCCTTATAATGTTTAATTATAATACTCTGCTTGTTGTTCATAAAAATCACTTAATTAGGAGACATTAAATCCATTTTAGTACATATTGCTGGTCAAGCAAGTGTATGCCAGCCTTTTTATCTGCTCTCCATCCCATTGCTGAAAATGCCTGTTCAGAAGAGGGAGGTAAAGCAATGTATTGAAAGTGATTTTTCACCTTAGCATAGAAGCTTAAGCTTCAAAGTCTGTGCTTCCTCTGTGAAGTAATAATAGCCTTCATTATTTATAGTGCTACTTACCAGCTGCTCTGAAAGCATGGTACAACAGAAGACAGTACTGTTTAGTCCGAGCAGAAAGATAAAGCATTTGGGGCATAAATAAATAAATAAATAAATAAATAGGAAATTACATACACAAATAGCACTTACTAAGCATCCCCAGAAGCTTTTTCAGGTAGCTCCTCTGCTCCAGCACACTAATTACCTGCTAAACACAATGCTCGTTATTGAGATGCAATCTCTATTCTGTTGAAAAACATGAATGAGGACAAGGTACATGGTTAAATAAAAGACATCTCTGGGCTTGGGTTATTGCTGCAGAAATGACTGTGTACCAAGGGGGTTAACCAGGATGTAAAATCCTAGTAGAGACAAACACAAGTAATTTCCATTTTATTATAGCTATACACCTTTAAATCCAATTACTAAAACAAGTCTTGGGTAGCTGCAGAGTGGTAAACTACCTTTATACTGCCTATTAAGGGCATTCTCCTTTAAGAATTTGTATTTATGGTAACTAGAATTGAGCTATTAATTTGCATATTAAAATAAATTTTTGTTTTCCATCACATCAAAACTCTAAGTCCTAAAAAGAGTTTAGAATACAGTCAAAAGGAAAACCTAAACTCACTTCATGGAAATTTCACAAATGGCCAAGAATACTGGAAAGATAAAATTACTGTTTGCTTTGCTTGGCATTAACTCTTGGCTCACGTCAACTTTGGCCAGCCTTCTAGAACCACTGAACGTGTATTTTAAACGCCAGAATGCAGAGAAGTGATTTTTTTCCTCAGCCCTTTGAACTTAAACCCTGTGATGTGTTACCCCACTTCAAATGGTAATTTTTCGGGCTCAGAAGCTCTGACTGCAGGAGGACATGTGAAAACCTGAAAATAAAGAGATAAATCAATTTCAAGTGGAAGTCCTAAAGAGAGTAATATGTTAGGAAACAGGACATGACCTACAAAAGGCACATGGATGATGGAATGCAAGCTCTGCAGTAATTTCTAAAGTCAGTAGAAGAAACAGGGGAACTAAAGGTCTTTTTTTTTTTTTTTTGGGGGGGGGATGTTTGTTTTGTTTGTTTTAGTTTTAGTTTTATTCAGTTTATTTACTGTTTTCCTGGAATACATTGTGAAAACAAAAAGACCATAAGAATATGATTGCCACAGGTTATGAGCCTTTCATTCCATGCTCCTTAAAACTAATAACCACAATGCTATATTTGTGAAATGTGTACCTCCAATCCTAATTGGACAGTTCTGTCCTTAAATTAAATTTGTTATGGAAAACCACAAAATGATACATATGGGAATAAAAAAATGAAATATCCTTTCATCCTTGCTGAGCTTAAACCAAACACAATAAACTTGGAAAAGACCTAAGAGTCACTGCAGACAGCATAGACCTACCAGAAGACAAGGCACAGAAAAAAGGACAGACTGTAACATTGTGGATTTTGCTGTGTATTAGTGGCACAATATCATGCACTCTTTAAAACATTAGATCATTGGTACTTGTATATGTAATCATTCTCTGACAAAAATGGAAGCTAAAAGTCGATATCCAGTGCACTTGGGGAAAAAAAAGGGAATTTACAGTCAATATATTTTTTTGTATTTGAAAGATAATTTAATACAACACTCTGATTTAATCTGAATTATGGTAACTAAACAACTTTGTTGTTCATGATCATATTTTAGAGCAAGTCAAAGGAATTTGCAAAGCAGATTAAACTAAACAGGAACAAATCACTTCCTGAATAAGACTGGTCACACAATGAGGATGGCAATAGCTTATTCAGTAACAACTAATCCAAGAACAACTTGATATATATATAGAATAAACCTTGATCTGGTAGCTCTTTTTTCCTACAATCTGTTCCTGTAAGAGTCATTAATCTTGGAAACTTTCAATCTCTGAGGAGAACTACTGTCATTCCCGTAAGTACTTTTAAATTATTTTCTTCCTGGTTAACCATAAACTAAACTATAAATACACAATTAAGGATTAACAACACCATTTATTAGACATGACATACAAGCCTTCCTTACTGTTGTGAGAAGCACTTGGAACAAAAAACTTCTACATGTTTTAAGCAGAAGTATTTGTGGTACAGAAGACTCTCATTAAAACTATAGGTGACACCAATGGTAGAACTGAGAAGACTTTGAATGATTTTAGATAAAATAGATTAAAAGGGTTAGTATTCTTTCTTGGGGGGAAAAAAGAGCACTTTCTCTGAAACACAACCAATATCCAAGTGAGCTTTTTCTTGTCATCTGAAGATTACTACTGTGAGAATTTTTAATGTTTTTAATGTAAAAAATGAAAAATTTAAATATGCAAAGTTCTGCTGCTATTATTTTTCTAATGTTAAAAAAAGAGAAAATAAATGTTTTAATTATGTTCTACTACTTCAGGAAATTACTAGATAAGCAACGAGATTCAACTAGAGAAAAATTGCTTGAGGATTAGGTTAGGTGACAAATGTATTGCTGGTACATCCTGTCTCTGGTAGAGCTGCAAGACCTTCTGTGTAATCTCTTTGGTTGCAAAGTACACTAACTTGAGGGAGCAGGATGAAACTTCAAAAGTGAGATATTCACATCTAACCACGTAGAAAACGTGTCAGTCACACATCCTGATGAACATAATATTAGGCCTCTGTTTTAAAACTTTGATAATCCGTGAAGAATTCTTAGGATGCTGAAATAACATCTATAGATAGATGTGGTCCATGACCAGTTTTCTTCCTTTCACCACATGTTTCTGGAGTGCCAACAGAGCCCTGACTGCAGAAACCATTGAACTGGGAAAGAAAATTTCAGGATGCTGGTCTTATGAGGACTGTGGGCAATACACACACAGCTGCCATTTCTTGAATGCACCCCTGGGTAACAAACATCTCTGCCTACAGAATAGAGATCTGCAGTTCTCCCTCTCTCTACTTTGTTCTTAACTTGCTGGGATACAAGCCTGCATTTTTGTGTTGCTGCAGTCATGAAGGTAGGGCTTGTTCAGAGGTCATTCTGTGAGATGACTTTGCACAGTGCATTTCCTCAAGGATAAAATTAAAAGGACTCTTAGCAGGTTGTCAGTATTGCTTGCAAAACACAGAATGGATGCTAAATTATAATTACCACTGAGCCAGGGTTTATGTTTGGGGACATAACACTGAGAAAGCTTTTAAGAATGACTGGTGTCTGGAACCTAATGTTTGAAAGGTAATTTATAGCAATAATAACCATAAATTGAGAAGGAATGGAGGAGGCTATACTTCATGATGGTTCCAGTCTTTCCCAGATAATATAATCTGTAGGAAACAACCATCAGAAGTTCTGTAAAATATGTAAGGAGTTACACACTGGTTTGGTCAGTGTACCTGGTCAAGGATGCTATTATGCCCAATGAATGTGAAGTAACTATCAGTGAATGTCTCCAAATGCAGGAGGTGCAATGTTGGCCACATTAAAGGTAATGGAGTTTTTGTCTCTGCCTTCAGCAGAGCATGGATTTTGCTCCAAGAATAATTATCTTTTTAGTTTTTAATGAGTACTGCAGAAACTGTATCTACATACTTATTTTTCTCTCTTCTCACAGCTTCCTGTATGGACCTGCCACAATTCATCTTTGTGTTAGGCATGTACTGTATGAAACAGAGGAATTTATTGAAGCATCCAATTCATCATTTGAAAAATAAAGAAGTGTTCTTAATTTTTTTTCCATGATGAATCACTGAGCTTGCTGGGGTTTCACCAGCTACTGGTCTACTGGATTTTCAGCTAGCATTTTTTACTCTTAATATTTATGAGCAAAGTAGCTGTACCAGGTTAATCCTGTGATGAGAAATAATATTTTACTTTTGCTTTAGGAAGAATACTTGTGACATTTTATATCCTAAACATGATGTCTACCTGCCATAATATTACCTACACTGTTCTGCTATGGACTTGCTGTTTTAGTCCTTCATAAAGTGCATTCATTATCTACTGCTTTTTAATAATTTAGAAAAATAAAGTGAAGAACCAATGCAAGTAAACTGTTTATCAGTAATGCATTTTTCTCCTAATGAGAATTCTGCAGCTATAAGCAAAGTTAAACAATGTCCTCTGCAAGCACTCCATGCCTGTTCAGCACTGGGTACCAAACAGAAGTTCACTATGCATGACTGCAGTTTCACTCATACAGTCCCAAGAGCTCTTTAAAACCTGGCATTTCTGTCAAGTTTAGCTTGTTCAAAAATTTTTATTAAAGTACAAATCAGAAATATTTTGCCTTAAATCCACATTTCATTTTGCAATGTAAGAGCTTCACTCAAATATTATGTCCTGATTTGTCTTACTAGCATAATTTTTACATGAATAATTTTAAAACTCTGAATAAGCATTAAGCTGTCAGTTTTTTACTTCTGCAAAACAGATATTGGGATATTTCTGATCCTGGCTTACATGAATATACCTGATTACAAGTAAAATTCTGAGATGATTTCCATCACAGTATTACAGAATATTCTGAGTTGGAAGGGACCCACAAGGATCATTGAGGCCAACTCTTAAATGAATGGCCCATACAAGGCTCCAACCCACAACCCTGATGTTATTAGCACCATGCTCTAACCAACTGAGCTAATCTCAGGACCAATATCTGTTTTATTGAAACAGTTAATATATAAAATTATATAAAAATAATTTCTTGGCAGTGACTCTAAAAACAGCAGTAGTTTTTCATTTTTCTTAGTTATTTCAACAATAAAATACTTTCCTGTGTATACTACAGTTTAAGGAGCATGGTACTACTATGTATGAAGTTCAGAAGGGAAAAAATTATATGAATGGCGAAAATTAAATCTCCTGTTTCCTAAGACTTGTTCTAAAAACTGCATCAGTTCATAGTTTTGATTTCATAGGCTGATTACTCTCCATCTTTTATTTATACAACTATAATACCTATAGGTCAAACAAGAGATTGGACTGTATTGTGCAACATATTTTATAAAAAACTTTACAGATCTATATCAAGAATCTCAGAGTCATAAACCTTGAGAGCAGGCAATAAAATGTCTGCTTTAGTGGTCAAAAAGCTGTACATAACCAGTAGCCCATATTACTTCAAAGCTGTCTCAGCAACAACTACGAAAACCACCATCATCATCTTTTAGAGTACCTCAAATGCACTTCACATTTGGAAGAGGTACAAATAAATTGGAAGACATTAAAATTTTGAAAGAGGAAGTTTAAAAAAAACCAATCAAAGTTATGTTTTCAGAGATCAATAGACTTTTAGAAGAAAACTTTCATGTAGGACACAGCAAGCACTCTTGTCACTAGCACCACAATAATAGACACATGTATGTGCCTAATTGGACAAAAAAGGAAAAACAAGTCAGAAGGAAAATACCTCAAGAAATCAATGCATCCAGAAAGTATGCAACCACCAAACAGTTTGGACTCTCTCAGTTTATATCTAGAAGGCTTTCAAATGTTGGCAGTTTTGATCTATTGTTCTGTGATCATAGTACAGTTCTCAGACATGAATAGACACTGTTGCCAGTGTGAAGTCAATCTGTCATCACAGCAGATTCCCATGAATCAAATCCAACATATATTTTATGGTAAAATTACAAGCAATTTAAAACCCCTTTCAAAGCTAGGATGCTAAGTTATAGGAATATTTATTTATAAATATTTAACTTATTTATTTTTAGGACGGCTGAGAATAATCATTAAAGTGTTACAGCCAGTAGATAGAAACTAAAATTCTGGCTCCCCTTCCAAGTTTTCAGATATTGAATTTTTAGAAATACCCCAATATTTTAGGTTGTCAGCAAATTTGCTTCAGGTGCATATAAATATTAATTTCTAAGTTAAGAAAGGAAGCAGCAGCAATTGCTGGTAAATTATCTAAATAAAGCTTTTGTCTTCTAAATAGATGAAGATGATATACTATGAATCAAGGTATCTTTGAGCAAGTAATCCAGTGAAAGATTCCCAGAGCTGAAACATTTCTGGGGAAAAAAGAAAAAGAATACTAAATCTTTTAGTTATACCCATCCAGGGTATAACTAATAAGGACAAAGAATAAAAACACCTTCAATCACATCTACTATATTAAAATGCTTTTGGAGAGCTGCTTTGACTTTACACAGTGACAAAAACTATAATCAAAGGGTGATTCTTGAGTTTATACATTTAAAGGACCACATAAATCACAGTGCCCCAAATCTGAGCTTCCAGTTGTCCTCTCACAGGGAGTGTTAGTTGAAAGACTCACAACAGTGTAATTGCCGTATCTTCAACTTTGACACTCTATCAGTTCCCTGCAAAGGGTAAAAATGAAGCTTAATATCCCAGTATATAAACTAAGAATCCACGGCCTTGTCATTATTGTGGGCACAATAGAAAGTCTTCTTGGAATTGGCCATCCAAGCCATGGGGAGGCTTGGAGTTAATTACATCACCGTAGACAATAATTTGCTCTTTATGGTGGTGGTTATCTCTTTCCACAGTTGGTTCTCTTTTTTGTTGTTTTGTGATGTCCCATTAATCACAGTTACATTTAATCTGTGTCATGTGATTCATCATCCTTTATCCCCATAGCTGTTTCCATCCTGGACTCTGATAAACTGCTAATTTTAGTGGGTAATGTCCAACCTTGAATACCACAATGGCTTGTAGAACACCACTAAGAATCAGCTACTACATTCACACAGCTGAAGATTTTTAGTCAGGCAAATTATTCTACAGCCTCTGCTCATAAGTTTGGGTGGAGATCACCTCAAATGAGTGCATGACATTTGTGATGTGGGCTTGACATGACAGGGCATAAAAATATGCAGAGCTTTTTCTGATGTGAGAGTATGCTGCTTCTTTTCTTCCCTCTTTCCCTTTCCTGTCTTTAAGTCTTTCAAATTTCTTCCTAACATGACATGAAGCTGACTATATTTAGTGGACTGTGGAGAGTGAGAAGATGGGAGAAAGGGTTTGCTATTTCACTGTTTTTCTAAACACTTTCCACTGTTTTCCATCACCTTCTTCTATGATATGTGTAATACAGCAGGGAAGAGAAACATTCACATAAAAATAAAATGAGACCCAAAGTAGATGCGCCATAATTTGGCAAATAAAGATATTTCAAATACTAATATCCCTCAATTTCATTTTTAAATACAAGGATTTTTCTATGATTCTTTGAATTTATACTAGTTTTAAAAGACAAAAACAATAGAGTGTTCATTCAGAGATAACTGATAATTCACTAGTGGGGTGTGTATGAAAGGAAATGTCAGAAAAAAAGTACTGTTAGATATTTTTTTCCTCGAGAAAGAGCCTGAGGGCAGGTGTAAGACACTGATTCACCCTACCATGTGAAAATTGTAACTCATAATGGCTTTGCAAGAGCCTAGCTTCACCAGCGTGAGCAATGCAACAGATTTCTATGCAGGAAGTAAAAGCTTTTCTTCACAAGTCACTTCAGTGTACTGTCTGCAGCAGACAGAGGAGCCAGCGAGAGCAGCACCAGAAAGTGTGATGCCATTGCTGGGCTGATGTTATGGCATTCATGGTAAGGTATGATTGCCAAACTTTCCATCCATGTGCTGGAGATTTCTGATCCAATCTGGACAGCTTAAAAGATGCATCAGGCAGAATATCTTTTATTTAGGTTTCTAAACAATGTAAGTCAGCATGCTAGCTGATATAACTTCAGCTATTTAAAGTTCAGTAAATGTAAGACTTTAGAAACAGATCTTACTGCTGCTTAAAACAATATTTTGAAAGTGTTTGGTTTAGTTTAGTTTTACTATTCCTTGGGTGACACCCTGAATCTCAGTTAAACCAACATATTTCTAACAATCATCAAAATGAGTAAATTCCTGCAGAGGCCAAAGTTTCCACCATTTGATAATTTACTCAAGGAACAGGTTAGCTGCCTGTTAGAGAACTCTCTTTTACCTGTTTGATGACATAGAGGCAACGTGCCCAGTGCTACACCACTCATAAAACTTTCATGTTGCAGCAGCCATGCTGTGCAATGAAGTCTCTTGTTAGTGGCTTTATTACTCACACTTCAGTAAATGGCATTCACATGACTAGCCAGCTATAACTTTGGGATGGAATATTAAATTAAAGAATGTGATATCACTTAAAAATAAAACCAGTTCTTTTCCATTGTATTGCCTGTAATGACAAATACTGATTCAAAAATATGTTCTTCATACAGGGTCTACACTCCATGTACATAATCTGCTATGGTTTTGTCCAAAACTGTGTTGTATCTTTATAAAGGGTTATTTTAGCTTAGTTCTCTCAAACCCTGAGGGCAGAGGAACAACACACAGTTTTAGGCATGAAATTTCACCTTCAGTTCTCCAATGCACCCTCAGATTGATGGATCCACAAGAGCTAGTGTGACAGCTTCTGTTCCCTGCTAACCTCTTGACTGAATCACTTCTCCTGATGTCTTCTTAGAACAAGGACATTTTCTCTGCTATCTCACTGTATGATACAAAAAAGACAGAATATTTTATATGCAGGGTTTCACACAACTGATCTCAGGCAACCACACTTCAGAGCGCCACCATCCACACTGTCATTTTCCTTTGGGACTTTGAGAGCTTCTCCAGAGACACCTGGGAGATGCAGGGAGGACTATGATAAAGGCACATCAGCTTTCAGCATAATCTCTTCTAGATGGAACAGCTGGACTACCTTTGCTCTACCACTCCATTTAGTTTCAAAGGCTGTGGTCCTTCTTTACTTTATTTTTTAAGGTCCTCTAGCCTTTGGAAATGCCTACTGGAAAAAAAAATCAAGTTCCCTGTCATATGCATGAACACTTTGGTCTCATGTGGAGGGGCATTCTGTGTTTAAGATACCCTTCCTGGGGTGGCCTGAAATCCTGCTTGAGCCTTTATGGGAACAATTTAGAAAGGCTCTTTCATTTTATGACAATATGTCACAATTGACAGTAGCAGTGAACAAATCTGTGAGGCAGATATTATCAAGGGTTCCTCCTGTAATTGAGTCACTCATATGCATTTACTTTTAAAAGGCTTATGTTGATTTAGGAATTTTTTTTTCTAATTTCTCTTCATCTCACACTCCCTATATTTAAGGAGGGTACATGAAGATGCAAAACATTAAGTAAGGACTAGTTAAATAAGATGTCCATTCCTGTTTGTGAGTGCAGAGGATTAACTACAAATGCTGAGCATCCTCCTAGTTCACACACATCCTCCTGCACCTGCAAGTCATTGTACAACTGATCAAAAGGAACAGGTGCATTTCAAGACACCTTCCTGCACTGTGGAAACCTGGCAACGCTCCATGATTAAGAAGAAATTTCTAAATGAGTTCTCATTTTTAAAAACCATGTCATTGGCACATTATAAATGCATGTTGAAAGTCGAGGACAGATGCAGTATAAACTGATGACATTCTCCACCATGATTGATGCTCTTTTTTTTGCATAGTTTGTTTATTGTTTGGTGTATGTTTGTTTTTGAGAATGTCTATACAAGCCAACCCCTTAAGGCATCAGCAGTAGCAGTCTCCAGGGACATATTTTATGCTATTGAAATCTCTGAGAGAATAGCACCACAAAACCAACTAAATTCAATGAGCACTGGAGTTCCCAGAACAGATATAGGCTATACACAAGCTTAGGCAAAGGGTAACTGCCAATTAATATATATTTCCTTTATTAATAGTATATATACTAAAAGAAACCCCCACTACTAGCAACAAAATCACACTAAGAGAAATTTAAATTACTATGTTACTATTTTGAAAACAAGTCAAAGGAATACAGTCTTGTAAGACCGATCAACTATTGCATTTAGTCTAGACTAACAGGAGAGCACATGTTTTATTGAAGGAGTGTCATAGTCCTGTTATGTTACCATCAAAGTGAGGGGGACAGCTCTTGATGTTCAATCACAAGCCTTCAGTGTTCTGCATAGTCAGATCCAGAGTGCTTAGCACTTTGCAGGAGAGAGCCCTTGATTACTCTTTGTCTTTTCTCTTCAAATACTGATATGAGGGAAAGTCAATACATGATTATAATGTCAATGTAAAGAAAAAAACCCCACAGTTTAGATTGCTACACCTAGCAGTCATGCTATTTCAAAGCAGTAACAATTTGGTCATGTGAGACCCACCTTTAGTATTAGGCTTTTCATTTTGTCATTGGTTAAGATATTTTCTGCTTCACAGCTGTCTCTCAATCAATCAGAAAGTATTTTGAATTTCCATCCTCTGAGAATCTTAAATTTTGATAATACACATCGACATACACTATATAGTTTCCATATGTTATTCATCTGTTTAATCCTAAGAAGCAGACATGTAGGGAGTTGGATACTGACTTCAAAATAAAATTATTGCAAATTTTGTTTCATTTTCCAATTACGGCAGAGAAAATATATTCTGCCAAGTTAGCTGAAAGTTGGTCATATCATAAGAACTTGCTGTGTGCAGCTACTGTAAATGGGGAATATATGAATTTAGATGCAGATGACATTATACTGTGGTTCTTTTCAGTCTTATGATAATGACATTCACAACCCAGCTTCTAACTTATTTTTCTTTACATCCAGTGATAATAGATATGACTGAATTATGCATTTTTTTGACATAGTGCCTTTCATTACTGCTTACAATACAAAACCTGAAGAATTCACTTAATGTTTTGGGTAATGTCTAGTTGCTGTTATTTTATAGATTCCGTCTACCAAAGACGAGTCCTGTGAGACTGGCAGGTAATTTTTGTAAGAAATGATAGGGAATGATATAAAAGAAGTTGACAAATTAAGCTGTTTCTATTGTTTTTCATGTTCTTTTGCATCTAAATATTCATTATCTGGCTCCACCATGGACCCAAGTATTGTTACACGAATATAGAAACTGATCCTAAAACATAGTGAATGCTTTATGAGTTAGGACATATGAAATTAATTATTCACATCTTGAAGTGAACAAAAGACATTTTCTCAAGTACAGTAATAATAAGTGTTAAATAATGAAGATATTTGCAAGATTTCAAGCAGAGGCACAGCTAATGATTGGTATTGTATGCCCCAAGTCCTGCCCAAAACGTTTGCAAGGCTGAGTTCACTTTAAGTGCCTTGCACTTTACATCCGTGCTGTTTGATCTTTGTCAGTAATTAGCGTGAAGTGTGAGATGGACCTTGTAACTATGAATATGAATAGAATACTTAGGGAAAACAATGCTACGGATATTTGTTACAAATTTTGTGCAGTTGTATTTAAGCTAAAGGGCAACTGAGGTCCATGAAGAGGTCCTGATCCTGTAAGAGTCCAGATGAGGAACACAGCTCAAACAGCCCACATCTAATTTCTTGCCTGCTTAAATTTCTTACCTTCTCAGGCAACTAAGAAGAATATTTATATGTATCCTGGTTTAGCATGTGGATAGGAGGAGATTCCTCTACTAGTGGCTAGTGACACTAATAATATTGCAGGTGCTGAAATAATTTTAACCATGCTTCAGAAACGTCAGCATAAGAGGAAAACATAGTTCACATTGCTCTTTTCTCCTGTTTGGGGCTGAGAAGTAAAAAAAAAAAAAAAAAAAAAAAAGAGAGAGAGAGAGAGAAAGTGTCTGATGGTTCTCCCAGAACTAACAGAATGAAAGTATTGATCAAAGACTTCACTGACAACAGTTCAAACACTACTGTTTTATAAAAAGTGTGCAGGTGCTGCTTTCCCTCACAGCATATTCCCTCTAGATGTGCATCCCAGTGTGCCAGACTCTGAGAAAGTTATTTTTGGATCCATGTCTCATATGACTTCTCTAAAAGCTAAAAAACCCCTCATATCTGGTCACTCTACCTTGAGAGAACACCTATTTTTCACTGCCATTTTCTCATCCTGACATGATTGGACTTTTGTGAGAAGAAACAGATTCTGTAGGCAAGGCTATGTAAGAAAGATGGAAAAAGCCCTTTCTATCACCTAGGCAACCATCATCTACATTGCAAGGGTTTTTAATTTCATGCCTTTACACTCACACTTACAGTACAATCTTCAAGGTGTTTCATAACAATTATTTTCAGCCATTATACCCAGTGGAAGCTGTAAATGGCATAATTACTCATTTTAAGTTTGTCCTTTTGTTTTCAGCGCTGCCTTATACACTTCGGTGCTCAAGAAATAGTAGTAAAGGAGTAACATGGTATGAAAGTCAAACCTTATACTTGTTCATTCATTACTGATTTTTATATACTTAGGCACAAAACAGTGTCTGATTTAAGACATTGTTTAGCATTGAAATATTTTATTCTCTTTTATTCAATTTGAGAAGAAAAACCCCACCCCCACAAGATTTCTTCTAGCAGTAATTTGCTTATCTTCCCCTGCACATTCACAGAATGACATGGTGATGTTAAAATAGAGACCCACATATTACAATATTACTACAACTATATTATAAAAAAATAACATTCATGGAAAAATCCACAGATGGCTGTCTTAACAGTTGAAGCAAGGCACTGAGGGGTAATTCAGGACTGCACAAAGCAGCCTATAGCCTCAGCTCAAGCATTTTGGTTCTCAGTAGCACCTCTCACACAAGACTAGAAAGCACTTGTGAGGATTATCCTGGAACTACCCCTGCAGCAGGCATTATCTTGGCTTCAGGTGTCATTTACAGAACTTGGGACAGACAGACTGTGCCGACTGCAATAGCTTCTCTCAACTGTTTAATTTCTAGTCGACCAAATTGTAGTTACCCTTTAAATGCCTGCATTTGTCTTAGCTCTGCTGTATAGAGGAATTGTGACACCAGAAACACCCAAAACATCCAAAAGGTCTTTCTTAGGTAAAGTATGTGGAAATGTATATTCTGAAAAGTCCTAATAATACCTTTGAAATAGCATTAAAAGACAGCCTGTTGTGCTGATAGTCCATGTACTAACCAGTCCCTAAGTAATTATTGACACCATAGAGCGCAGAAGCTCTGAAATGAAATTACCAGCACATAAGTTACTTCTATTGGAATCAGACTTAGCATTTAGAATATTTTCATTTTCACTTTCCAGCTCATTAACCTTTCTGCATCAGAAAAAATACTGATATCCAGCCAGGATGAACTCATGAATCATTTAATTTGTTTCAAGCCTGCCCCTAAAATTCAGGAGAAAAACTGGATGGAGACAGATGTTTATTTTTAATTGACTATCTTTGGCATAAATATAATGACGTTTTTTCTTTAATTTAGTGGTAATTATAATTTAATTTAATAAAATGGAATTTATAATTGAAGTAGAAACTTTAAAGAGATACTAAGCGACAATATTTCCAACTCATTGATCAAAGAGCAATTCTCCAGCATCAGTAGCAAAGGGGAAAAAGTGGCAAACATCATACCTGAATGAGAGCAAAAGACATTTTTCATTAGCAGACAAATTATTCACACTGGAATTTAGGAAGAACACCACCCTCTACTATGGCTGAAACTTATTCTTTTAGACAATTGAGCTCCCATGCGTAAGTAGAATGCGGGTGTCTGTTTAACAAAGCACAAAACTGCAATAGCACAGTGCTCTCAGTGTCATGTTGGGCTTGTGACAGAGGGAGCAGTGATGCCAATTGAATTGTTGATACTACTTTTTGTACTGCAAATGTGTTCACTGAAACCTCATTAGCTAATTTTACACAGCCGCTGTGTAATTTGTCTCACCATAATGCTCTAGAGATTTGTCCCAGGCAATAGAGGGGAAAACTCTACTGAACAACACTCTCAGTTCAGGTGGTTACAGCCAGGAGCAGGTGTAAAATCTTCAAAGACATGTCCTGGCTATAAGATTATTCACTGTGACCGAAAAGCAAAACTCAAGAAAGAAGCAAACTAGCACATAAAGATGACGTTGAGAAACCTCTTCAGTCTTTAATTGGGGAATCACTGTTAAAGTCTGGAGTGAAATGGCATGGAAACTTCCCTTTAAAGGCAATGAGATATTCTTCAAGAATCCTTAAGAATTGTGGTATCTAAATATTCCCACCTTTATTTAAAAAAGAATTAAAATAGCTGTTGAAATTTCCTTCTGGGCAGTAGGTGCATGTTCAGCAGCTGGGCTTTTAAGAAATGAAATATTTTGCAAAACTTGCAGTGATAAGGGGTTAAACCCTTGTGGTGGGCATCTATGCTTGTGTTGCTTGAGACTCAGCAGTAGTGTCCTGCCTAAACTCTGCTGATCAAAATTCACAGCAAAGAACTTCTACCTGATGTCTTTTAAAAAGGTAGTAAATTTCTTTATTAGTTTTTTTTTTTTTTTCCCCAAATAGCCCAGTCCCATTAATGTGCCTTAAGAAGATCTGCAGTCAAGGTCTGGAAGTAGGACAGACAGACAAGGACATAATTTAGAGAATGGATTGTGACAATGCTTTTAGGTGAGCCAAACACTCTGACAGAGGTGTTCCCCTGCATGGGTGTGGGAAGATGGCTGGGAGGTAAATATTAGAGGAAACTGAGAAGTTATATTCACATCCTAGCGGAAGTTTTAACAGTATGGAAATTATAGGGTAAAATGCAGCTGCTCCTCCCTGGATGAAGTGCTCAAATCCTATTCCAGAATGATTCCCCATGCACGCACATACACACAGTCTGCAAGTGTAAGCACCTGCCAGAGGAGGTTGGAATAGAGGGTGGAAGCAGAGTGGAGACACTGTGGCCAGGCTCTGTGGAAATCCTGGCAGGGAGGGGAACTCGATGGTACTTTGCAGATGATAAACTGGACCACACCTGTCAACCAAGCGAGATAGTAACAGATGTCTTACTTCTGAGCTAACAATGGTGACAAAACTGGGCGAAATCATTCTCCTCAGATGAACTCGGTTCATTAAACCTAATTGTAATATTAACACACACCTCCATCCCAAATTTACCCACCTCCAAAGTACAATCTCCCGCCACCATCCTTGCCCTGGGCATGTGCTCTATATTTTTTTCACTGTATCTTTAAAAGTGAAGCAAGAGAATTTTACACCAATCAGCAACAAAGGTTTTTATGTGAAAAGTCACTCAAGTTCCACCTAAACATTAAAAAATAGTATAAAAGTAAGTCAGGAGTGGGGGGAAAGTTAGGGAAGACACCATCGCAACTGCTGGGATCAGCTGATGGGCTGAACCTGTTTTCTCCCCCATTGGGAGAGATTGGGACATCTTTGGGTAAGAACTGTACTCTACATGTGCTAAATGTTTTTACTGGGGGTTATAGCTTGTTTGCATAGTGCTTTAAATACGTTTTTGCAGTCAGATGTTATCACCGGCAGTCTTCAAACCTTGACCTGCCACAATTTTATGTTAATAGTGTTATTCTGTAAACTGTTAGTGATGGTCCTTCCTGGGCACTAGCAGTTGCCAGCAGTGGGTAACACACTCAAATACACTGGGAAGACCTGCTGAGGGGTCTCCCTTGTGCTGTTGGCATAATTCCCTGGAAAGGACAGTCAAATATCCCTCCGAATCAGCACGAAGGATCAGTGAAGTATAGAAGAGAATTTCAGAACTGAAACTTTTGGTCAAAAGCCCAACATACAATCTGTTTTTTGATCAGAGCATTTAAACCAGTTTCCAAAGATTCTCTGGTCACTCTAACCTCCCACTTGCTTCCTTGAAACGATACACAATGGTGGACAAAGAGTGGCATCCAGGTGACACCAGTCATGTCAGGTGAGATGACATCGAAAAATCCCTTCCTTACTTCATGTACATTGATGCAGATATACCATCTAGCTGCAGGAAATAACTGTTTAAAATTCAGCAAGGGCAAATGCAGGATCCTGCACCTGGGGAAGAGTAGTTCCATGCATCAGTACAGTCTGGGGCCTGACCTACTGGAAAGCAGCTCTGCAGAGAAGGACCTGGGTGTCCTGGTGGATGAGAAGCTGCTCATGAGACAGCAGTGTGTCCTCATGGCTGAGAAGGTCAGTGGTATCCTGGGGTGCATTAGGGAGGTGATCCTGCCCCTCTACCCAGCCCTGGTGAGGCACATCTGAAGAGCTGTGTCCAGTTCTGGGCTCTGCATTACAAGAGGGACATGGAGCTCCTGGAGTGGATACAACAGAGGACAACAAAGGTGGTTAAGGAGCATCTCTCATATGAGAAAAGGCTGAGGGAGCAGGGCCTGTTCAGCCTTGGGAAGAGAAAACTGAGAGGGGACCTCATAACTTTCTATAAGTATCTGAAGGGACTGTGTCAAGAGGTGTTAACAGGGCTTTTCTCAGTGGTGCCAAGCAACAGGACAAGAGGCAATGGGTAGAAACTGAAGCACAGCAAGTTCCACCTGAATATGAGGAAGAACTTTACTGTGCGGGTGACCATTCACTGGAACAGATTGCCCGGAGTGGTTGTGGAGTCTCCCTCATTCAAGAACCATCTGGACACAATCCTGTGCAATGTGCTCGAGGATGACCCTGCTTGAGCAGGGAGGCTGTACCAGATGACCCACTGTGGTGCCTTCCAGCCTGACCCATTCTGATTCTGTGATAGCATGTTTATCTTGCAGGTTTTGATTTTAGAGCATTACCATTAGTCTGTCAAGTCTCAAGGAAATAAAAAAGGAAAAGGAAAAAGGGGATAAGTAATCCTCTTTTCTGTAAATAGTGCCAGGATTTGATTAGCTTGAAAGCTGAAGGAAACATTCTCCAATATTTACAAACCAGATATGTTTACATTGTGTGTTAGGAAACATGACCAGATTTCATTTTGCTGATCATCTCTTAAGAAACACTTTGTTTAGAGTCCATAAAGAAATTCACTGAATTTTAAAAAGTGTAAAATACTCAGAATTTTATTCTGGTTTTTTTTGTTTGTTTTTTTCTTTTTTCCCCTCTGGAGACTTTTATTTTACATTCATAGCAAGAAAAGGCAGAAGAGTTGGACAGAAGTGACTGGAAAAAGCACTGACTAAGATTTAATTTTATGGGATTTAGGTGCTCAATTCCTATAGGTTTCTTTGAAAACTATCTATTTAATGAACACATTCAGTAAGTTAAGACCTCTGCAGTAATATATTTTCAGACTATGGATCATTAGATCATCTAGCCTGTCCACTTGTATTATACCAGCTACAAAACTTCATTTAATAACTCCCCTAGTAAGCCAAATAGTTTGTGCTTTGTAAATAAATATCTTTAGGGGAAAAAATTCCTTTCTGCAGTCGAAGGCATTCACAGACAGAAGACCTACAGCTTCACTGGATAGGTATACTATTTATTACTCATTCCAATGACTGAATTACGTCCTTGATTTCTCAACTGAATTCGTGCATCATCTCGTTTTAGGCTTTTTGCTACAATTATTTTAAACAACTTCTAGACTCTAAGCTCTACCTTGGAGATATTATCTCCTACCTATTTTTAAATTACTAAAAAAATATTGTTGTGTAATTTCTTGAATGAAACTGTTGATATGCTAAAAAAATATATATATATATTTATGCAAGGTGATTTCAACCTAGCGGTTTTTCAGTGTATTCAGAAAAACCAGTACTTCTTGTTTACATATTTTGCACAAGCCTGCTTATCCTCTCTGAATAAACAACTTCTAAACATGCAAGAGGCAGTGAAGATGCTCAAAACATTTCTGGAATGGCTTCTGCTATTCACAGATGTAGCCAAAGTACTTTATCTCTATGAACATTCTTGCCAATAAAATATTCTTAGTTGAGTTTTTCAAAATTATTAAAAAGAACAGAGAGGCACTGTGGACACTCTAACAGTAATGTGTGGTATTTGTGTGCATATATTTCACAGACTGTTTAAACAGTCTACTGTTTGCTTAATTTTTCCTGACATGGGCACAGCTGCACATTTGCCATGACCCTGAGAAAGAGCATAGACACACTGTCCAAAGAGCTAATTTGGACTTGAGATACTACTAACACTACTGTGTTCTGAAATGATATATAAGACAATTCTGTCATTTGCTACTGGGAGCATCCCTTGCTTAACCAGAAAAAAGTTATTTCGTCGAGACAGCAGGGTATTCCCCATGTCTGCCTGCTCAGGGGTAAATTGATTTTGCTGACTCTTTCCCCTTTGTAGTAGTATCTTGACACCTTTCTTGTTCTTGTACAGGATGTTACTAGAGCTACCACACTAAAAACCAAGAAGTGAGCTAAGAAAATTGCAAAAACACATTGTGAGTACATCAGCATTTCAAAATAGCATGATTCCCAGTTTCAGAGAGAGCTTAAACCATGTGTAAAAACATTTTTAGAAACAAAATTTAATCATATGACAGTAAAGCATATAATTCTGCAGAAATTCCATGCCAAGCTGCAAACTAAGTGCAAATTAGAGAATGTGTTGGACATTTATTTTCCTCTATTAAGTTACATGTTTTAGAAAGATCTTTTCTTCCATCCACTAAAGAACTATCAGATTTTGAAGTGCTATGGAAAATAATATACACAATGGAAGAATTTCAGCCACAGGCTTCTCTAATTACCTTCTCCAGTGGTCTTTTTAAGTTTCTTCTTGCTCTTTTCCATCCTTAGCTGCCACCTGGCACTCTTCCGTTAGCACCAGAAAAGCAGGCCAAGCTTGCCAATAGCATCGTTTGAGTGACAGGCCGTGAAAATTCAAACACTCCACAAACACATTCTTTTCATCTGGAAAAACGGAATTTGACATCTTTATATTTCTTGGGGTTCTGATGTAAACTCTGCGCCATGTAGTACAAGGTGATGCCCAGAAAAGGGGCATGTGAACAAAACTGCTCAGAGACAGAGTTTTTAGTCCATAAGCAGCAAGGTATTTATTAATTAACAACGCTGGAGAGATTTACCCGTTCAGGCCAGGTAAAAACTCCAAAGTGATTCGGTAAGAACAGAGAATTTATACAACGTTTCGGTCATGATTGCAACATAATTTTACGTATTCATGTTATTGCATCATTTGATTACAATATTCATAACAGGTGGAGTTAGGGGTGGAGATTGAGGCGTGGTTTCTATTTTGAGGAATATTTTGGTGGGAGTTCCTGTTTGCCTTCATCCTGGGGTCTCAAATTCTCTCCTCTTCATCAGGTGACCCTGGTGACCTTTCGTTCTTTCTATTGTTCTTGTGTTCTGATCACTCAGCCTTAGAGAAACCCCTGGCTTTGGGCCTATATTACCTATTGAGATGTCACCTTGGCTCCTCTGGATGAGATTTATGGGACTGGGGTTCTTTGCCCAGTGTTTGTTGTGGTTCCTTTAAGGTCCAATGCCCTCAGAACAGGACAGAGTCTCCTTGTGCAAAATGCAGCTTACGAAATATAGCTTAAGGCAAATTAAAAGTGTACAGGGGGGGTAGGGGCCCTCATGGGCCCACAGCAAAAGTGTCCTGATTAACCCTTCCTGCTTCAAAGGCCATGGGCAGGAGTTTAGTCCCGCAAATCTAAATGGGTTTTATTCACAATTTCTTACTATGAAAAATTCAACTGGAATTCACAGTACAGTCTTAACTGAAAAAATCCATAACAAAACACCAAACCACTTTCTGATCTCAGCATCTCCTCAGTGTCTTTCATTCTTTTAAAACAAAAGGCTTTCTTAAATCCCATGTTAAAGACATCTCCCTTGACATCTCCCTCATAAATTCACAGGACCACAACTGAATTAAAGAATTCAGTGTAATCTGCCTGGATTTAATGGTATCAGCCTATATTGATAATGGCCAAATATAACTAGATTTTTCCATAGCTGTTATTAAAGGCTACAGTGACACTGAGCAGATTGCTTCTCTCTCACCCATTGACTTCAATCCCTTTGTCAGATGTGTGCATCTGTTGGTTGCTTTCATAGATTTAGTTTGAATAAACTGTTCATGTTAACATGAGGGGGAAAAAATGGTTAAAAAAAATGGGGGGGGGGGGGGAAGAAAAGAAAAAAATACAGACACTGAGATCAGTAATACAAATATAAATTAGTCCAGAATAATTCAAGGCAGAGACCAACCTTCTGCATTTCCTAAGTGCTAAGTACTATTTCCATGAAACACTTAATTTCCAAACAGCTCGGGATTAGGTGCTACTTTAGAGACTTTATCCAAAATAATAACAGTGTTATGGGAGTTCAATATTTTCATTAAAGAACTGTTGAGGGGATAGGTGAGTCAATCCAAAACCACTGAATCCAAGGACAACTTTTCTCCTGCACACAGGACAGCACAGCCCAGCTCCCTTCAGGTATGTGCACCTTAACAAGTAAGTACCTTCTGCTACATGAAGTGCATCTATTCTTCCTTTTTGGCAACTCCTGCAAAGTTTGGGGCAGTTGCCCTGGTGCTGGCTGGACTAGTTTAATAAGATCCTGCAGTGTTTATTAGCTGAGAGAAACGGTTATGTCTCCAGCATTCCCGGGAGTTTATTTTGCCAGGAATTCCTGCTCGCACAACAGATTTCAACATTCCTCTTTTAAGACGGGAACAAACAACTGAACCTACTGAGAGTACCCTTTGTCAGGGCTTGGTACTATTTTTCCAATAAAACACAGATGATTTATAATATGTTCACATGGGAGACATATTTGGCATATAAAGCAGTTTCAGCAAAAGATTTTTGGGTACCCGAAAGAGGTTTCCTGTGATTTCACAACAAAGATCTTCTGTTACTGCTCAGAAAAGTCAGGGAACTTTTGTGCACAACATTAAAACAGTAAGATATTCTCAGTGGTTAATAGCCATAAGCTATTTCTCTGGTTGTGCAGCAAACCCACAATAACTGCAATTGTTCTACCATGAAACAAATCCCTGAGAATTGCCAGTGACCAAAGAGTAACAGGATACCAAGAGCTACATCCATGTTATGGCTGGAGTAATTCATTTGTGTATTACTGGTTCTATACATAAGGCTCCAGCGCAGATTTGGGGAGTCAAAAATTATTGCCTATCCAGAGGAGGCTCTGTCAGAATGTTGGGTTCATTAGGCACTCTTGTTCTAACCCAGTCTTACTATTAGTTCTCCACTACTTGACTCAGCAGCCACAGGTAGTTTTAAGCCTCTTTTCACCATGCAGGTTGATTACAGAGCCAACAACCAACGTCCAGTCAGCCACATTCAGGGATTCAGGTCAGGTGGAGGAGTAACCTTCACAAAAGGTGGGCAGGAGGAGGCAATCTTCAAACAAATATGCAGTAAAAAGAACCTCAAAGAAGCCTTACTTCTTAATTCTCTTCCTTTTTTTGAAAGACTTTCAATGTTACAGCAATAATTCCCCTCACGCCTTTCTTTTCTTTTGTGTATTTTTAACTGTTTCAATACAGTGATAGAACTGCATCAGGAAAGGAAATTACTGAGGGCCAGACGTCAAGCTAAGCATCCAGGTGAGTGGTTAATCTTTGCCCTCTCCCTCTAGAATGACTAATTACCAAAAAAATTTATGTTTGACCTCACTGAGGTCTTGATCATTTTTACTTTATGGCTTACCTTTTCGTTACTCACTAGAGCTTTGTTTGAAATGAGCTTGAGGGAAAACACTTGTAATGCAGGCCACAGTCACATTTCTTAAGTAAAACACAGACTAACAGAATAAGTGACTTTATGACAGATAAGAATTCATACTGACAAAATTGCTTTTTCAATGTTCACTGGAGAGAATGGGGAAAAAAAAAATTCCCTTGGGATAAAACACATTGATCATTTTAGCAGGTTTCATAAGCTGCGTGTTTCATATGCTATTTGTGTTACTCCCTCCTCTATATTTAGGTACAAAACATACACAGTAAAAATAAAGCTCTTCCAGCTTTCTGAAGAACAATAGTCAGATCATATGTTTTAAATATAAAATTTTAAAATTATATTCACTTCTGTTGTCTACAGGGCTGAATATACTTTGCATAAAATTTCAAAGCATGGTAGCAAACCATTAGATGCAAGCCAGTTACTAAAAACTGTAGTATAGATTAAATCAGAATAACAAAGAAATAATTTATTGCAGTACATTTAAGCTCTGATTACATTAAAACTTTACCCTTTGTTATTTATGAGTACTCAAATGGGAAGCAGTTACTTTTGCTGCACACAACAAAGCTGCAGTGGAAGAAAACATCAGTTCATCGGATCTGCAAAAGTTTGTCACCTACAAAAGAAGTATTTAAATATGGCAAAATGAACCCACATAATTTATTTGTTACTCTGACATAAATCACATATCCTTCAGCAAGTCAGGTTTTAGTAAGAGTCCCACATTTACCAAATTGCATGCATGAAGCATGTAGAATACATGGCCTGCTATTTATAAAACACACAGCATCTAGAAAATGGTTCTTTGCCAGCAATAAAAATAAGGAATCACTGTGCTCTACCAGTTTGCCTCACACACCACCCCTTTATCTCCTGTCATGGACACTCATAATGTCTTAGTCAAATAACATCTAAAAGCAAGACACACAAATATTTCAGTTAAGGTCTTAATTCCAAGATTTCCTCTTAAAAATTAAGAGAAGCTAAACAAAGACTGACCAGAGAATAAGGACTTTACATAACTGAAGTTCAGAATAAGCGCTTCACACAAAAGAATTCTCTGTGAGATTTCATATGAACTGTACATCATCTCTCAGGGGGGAAAGGTGGAAATAAAAGCTACACATTGTGTCCAGATTAGAACACAGCTTGGAGATGTTGAGTCTATTGCCAAATGCCTTCAAATCTGAGCTACCAGAAAAACAGAGGAATCTTTTAATGAGAAATTTAGAAGCTGCTACTTCACAGAGTTTACTTCTTTCCTATTTCCTTTAAACAAAATTTTTTCCATGTTCCTTCTTTTATAAACCTAAGAAACATTCTCAGGCAGGTCTGTCATTGCATTTATTTGGAAGCCAGTGTTTTAAGACAATAATGGGAAGGCAGTAAGGGTAGTAAAGTTTTTGTGTAACTATAATGGTAAATTTTGAGGTAAAAATTGTTTATTTGAATAATACACAGCCCATTCCTTATTTTTAATGAACCCCAGAGTTCAAGGAGCTTTATCTCTCTCTGCTTCAGCACCGTATTGATAGCTGATGCAAGCACCTCTCTATGTCTGTTTGATGTAATAATTATCACAGGGACTAATCACTTTTGAATCTAAATATAGGGGTTTGCATAGCACTAATAGAAACGGCTCTTTTCTAAGTTATTTCAAACACAGACTTGACTGTGGAAGTTTTAACACGTCTGTGATGTGCTAGCAAAATTCTAGGACACTTCTGTATCTGTCATGCTGCAACTTACTAAATTTCATCTCAGTTTTCTGTGGAACTTCTCCAACTTCAGCTGAAAGTTATTCTGAACACTCTTTTGGCTTTAAAAATGTACTCAGTGGCACTTACATTTGCATCTGTTAACATTCTCAGTGTGCTGTGTGCCATTCCTAAAATACCACAAATGAATAAATTCATAGGAGAATCTTTGGGATTTTTGAGACCTAAATTTTAGATCATCTTCTACACTGTGAAATGCAGACCTTTCAAATTAGCCAAGCTAGCATGGGGACAGTTAAATGCTCAGCAACTGGGGGCTCAGTATTCCTTGAAGAAGGATTTAGATTGTCAGTGTGGTAGATATCTCTGAAAGAGAGAGTAATTTAAATTGCATTTCTTGTTAGTATCCTAATGTTCTCAGAGATTCACAACACTAAGCTCTTCTTTCAAATGCCAGGAAACTGTCAAGTAGTTTCAAACAAAGGAGGAGCTGACAGTCAGTAGTCCAGCACTGGGATTACTCACTGGGAGTGTGGGAACAGAATGCTGCAATGTCAGTAGAGCAGCAACCTGGCATGGGGAATTTCTCACTTCTTTCAGAGGTATTCCACTCCAACCAGAACACAGGCTCATGACTCACCAGAAAAGCAGAGATGCAGCAATGACTTCTGCAGGGTACCTTCCTTCTTTAAAATGCTGATGTCTCACCTGTCTACATCTACACCTTCTACACTGGCCTATTGCTAGACATAGTCCTTCTTCATTATTGTAAATGCAAATAATCCAGCCAGCCCTCCTTCACCATCACAAGTGGAAATAACACATTTTCTTCATGTGCCCCTTTCCCCTTCCTGTGTCTACCCTCTCCACCAGTTTGGAAAGTACTGATTCAGTGATTAGAACATTTATTGGCACAGAGGCAGGAAGCCAGTCCTCACATCTCCAAGTGATTATCTGACTGAAAGCAATAGACTCATGTGAATTTTCATTTTCTTGTTCTAGGCAAATGCATTGTTAATTATTTCATGCCTGAGCACATCTGTTGGCTGGAGACTTCCAGGTAAAGTAGGTGAAAATTTTGTGAACCTTGGCAGAGCTCAGGTCTTAATCACCTGCCAAGTATCTCAGTGCTGTGAAGACTTTGCTGGCTAGAACAGTACACCAACAGCTTTCCCAGAGGAAAGCTGATGCAGAAGTTTTAGACACCTGCAGGGTTAGGCACAGATTTTGTTCATGACAGTGGGCATCTGCAAAATTAACTAGCTCCCCTGTCAATCCAGCTCCCAACATCTCAATCAAGTACTTACAAATGAGACAGTAGGACACTGCTTTTGCAATTTGTATACATGAAAGTTTCAGCTTCATTTAAATACTCAAACATAACTAAGGAATGTTATTGTTATACCTGTTCCCTGAAGATCCACATGATCATTCTTCGTCTGCATAATCTGCCTGCATTTCCCCAGTGACTGACGCGGAGCTGTCCGTACCAGAGTAGCACTCCTTGGAGCTGGGTAGAGTTGTTTGGCAGTGATTGAGAAGTTTGGAATAAGAAAAAAAGACTGTCACCATTACAATACTCATGATATGTTTCATCTTCAGAACTTTTCCCCCCAAAGTCTTTCAGTGAATGGTGCAATTAAAATTTTGGAATTGCAGGCTTGATGATTGAGTGCTCAACTTCTCATTTTCTCTGGTGGCTACCCAACTCTTTTGTTCAATTATGGCAGGAACCAAATGAATTACAAGTGAAATAAAATTACCCCCAGAGCATTTCCATTTTATCAATATATGCTTCATGTTCTGAGGACACATTAGCACCATTGTATCTTTCATGGACATGATTTCAAATTATTATTTCCTTCTGAAAACTGAGGACTATCTAACTATACCCAAAGAAGCACAAAAGAAAGTAGCCTTGAACACAGTGTTCTTATCTCTTGGATATAAAAATTCAGAAAGAGCAACTGAATTGTGTTTACAGCACTGCAAAAATTTTGGGTATTAATTTTACACTTTTAAGAATTACTTTTGTGATATGACTCATACTCACTGGTCTTCTGAAAATAGCTTAAATTACCTTCTCTTTGACAAAATATGTCCAGTATCACAATAATTTTCACAAGATGGTAGTTTATTCCAGTAGCATCATCTGTAACTTTTTTCAGAATTCGTAGGAATCATGTTTGCATACACTTAAGTGTGCAGGCACAGAAGCTGGCACTGAAACCTTGCTATAAGTTCTCTTGAAAATGGTTTGAAATTAATTAGACATAGTCAAGTATCACAAGATAACAGTTTTAGATTCTTTGTTGAACAGAAGAGTGGTATTTCCATGCGTGTGAGAGTCTGAAATGTTAACGATAAATGAATCAAATGATCAGCCTCTTGCAAAAGCAGCAGAGTGCTTTGGTGAGGCCACGTGTGCACACCCCAGTCAAAGAGGAGGAGGATGTGTGGTGGCAAAACCTCTGATCTGCCTAAGAACAGCCCAGCTGCAGAGGGGGTGAACACTCATCATCAGAGGATGACTGTGACAAACCAACCTTGTTTAGCAACAAGCTGGGTTTTGAGCCTGATCTGTGATTTCATGTGCTAAAGCTTTTGGTCTTCTAGGATGGATATATCTGCTCATCACTTCCCTTTTAAAATGCCTTAAGCTGTGCACCTTCTCCCCAAGTTATTATTTCCCTCTATTACTTCCACCAGCCATTCTGCCTTTGCACCATTTCTGTCATCATCCTTCATTTGTGACGAAGGACCTCGGGGTCCTGGTGGACAACAAGCTGCCCATGAGCCAGCAGTGTGTCCTTGTGGCCAAGAGGGTCAATGGGTCTATGTGAAGTAAGATAACATAGGTACCCCGAAATGCCAGGCATTGGAAGGAGATTGGGAAAGTTTATTCCAAAGTCGAGAACACTAAACTTGCTAGGGAAAACTTCTAGCTGTACTGCAAAAAGCACTGCCTCAGAAAGACATACCTCCTGTTCTCTTCAAGGCTTTTGTCTTCTCTACCCTCCACCCAGGCAGGCCTGTAAGATCTGATTAGCTGTCCTCATACGAGAGAGAAAGAGAGACTGCAAGATTTCTCTGGAATACAGAAGGGAAAAAAAATCCAACTATCTTGGAGAAAGGCACTTCTTAGGCAGGAAATACTTCCAAAGTGAAACAAGACCTTATCTCCTCGTTACAAATCTCCTGGAAGGGTATCTGCCCTTATGCTCTGTTAGGAAAAGTGTTGCCAGCAACTCAAAGGAGGTGATCCTGCCCCTCTACTCAGCCCTGGTGAGGTGCAGCTGGAATGCTGTGTCCGGTTCTGGGCTCCTCAGTACAAGAGAGACATGGAGTTCCTGGAGCGAGTTCAGTTGAGGACAACAAAAATGATTAGAGGACTGGAGTAACTATGTTATGATGAAAGGCTGAGGAATCTGGGCCTGTTCAGCCTCAAGAAGAGATGATTGAGAGGAGAGATGAACATGAGGAAGAACTTCTTTACTGTGTGGGTGACTGTGCACTGGAACAGATTGCCCCGAAAGGCGGTGAAGTCCCCCTCCCTGGAGATATTCAAGAACCATCTGGACACAATCCTGTGCAATGTGCTCTAGGATGGCCCTGCTTGAGCAGGGAAGTTGGAGGCACCCTCTGTGGTGCCTTCCAGCCTGACCCATTCTGTGATTTTGTGATTTCTCCACTTCTGGGGACAGCATTATGTTCTTTTCAGTCTTGACTCCATCTTCATTGTTGAGTTGTCCCATTTCTTTTATTATTCTCTTTTTGACTCTGTGAATAAAGGATCTCTTGATGCTCATTTGAATTTCCTGGAAATTTTTTAATGAGCTTTTTTTATTATTATTATTTTGCTTTTAATGGTTCTTTAGGCAGCCCAGTACTTCCTGATCCCAAATAGTTTCTTCGCTAACCAGCAAATTCTCCTTTGTTTTCTGGCTCACTATCATTTGAATTGTTTTAATGCTTAGCAATTAATCATTTGTCTTAGGTCTTCCTGTTGGAATATTTAAGCAAACAGCATTATGGGAGTTCCCGTGTTGAAGATGAAACCTTAAGTAATATATCATATTGAAAGAGTGCTAAAAAAGCTTACAGAGGAAGCAATAAGTTTTCAATATAAATTCTACCACAATATGTCTCTTAAACCATAGAAAAAGGCAGAAGAGATGGACATGATCTCCAAATTTTGTCTATAAATCTGGATTTGAAATTTCAGTGTGGCCTGCATGTCGACTGATTTGGAGGCCCTATTCCTAATAAGGTTGGACAGGTTACATAGACAGATATTTTGATTAAATTTTGAAAGGATTATGTATGACATGCACTTTCTATTCATGATATATCTTAGAAGTCTCTACATCATCTATACATATATTGAATTATTTCAGTATATTTTGTTCTATGTTAGTCCTTCATAGTTTTTCTTAGCCATAAACACCCCATTGTCTATATTTGAGTAATCCCAAGGCAATCTCATAACAAGGTGCTGCACCTCAGCTGGGGAAACCCCCTGTATCAACACAGGCTGGGGGATGAACAGATCAAAAGCAGCTCTGACAAGAAGGACTTGGGGTTGCGGGTGGATGAGAGGCTGGACATGAGCCGGCAATGTGCACTCATAGCCCAGAAAGCCAAGCATATCCTTGGCTGCATCAAAAGCAGCGTGGCCAGCAGGTTGAGGGAGGTGACTCTGCCCCTCTACTCTGCTCTCATGACACCCTACCTGGAGTCCAGCTCTGGGGTCCCCAGCAGGGAGGGCATTGACCTCTTGGAGCAAGTCTAGAGGAGGGCCACAAAGATGATCAGAGAGCTGGAGCACTTTTCCTATGAATTCAAGTAGAGAGAGTTGGGACTGTTCAGCCTGGAGAAGAGAAGGCTCCAGGGAGACCTTATAGCAGCTTGCCAACACCTAAAGGGGGCCTCCAAGAGAGCTAGAGAGATTTTTCACAAGGGCATGTGGTGATAAGACAGGAGGGAATGGCTTTAAACTAAAAGAGAGGAAATTCAGATTAGATATTAGGAATAAATTCTGTACTGTGAGGATGGTGAGGCACTGGCACAGGTTTTCCAAAGAAGTTGCAAATGCTCCATCTCTGGAAGGCCTCAAGGCCAGGCTGAATGGAGCTCTGAGCAACCTGATCTAGTGGAAGGTGTCCCTGTCCTTAGCAGGTGGGTTGGAACTAGATGATCTTTAAGATCCCTTCCAACCCAAAATATTCTATGACCTATGATTCTGTGATTCTACAAAAATTATGCAACATTTTTCCAAACATAAAGAAATAAATAACATTCTCATTCATTATTAATGATTTCAAAAACTAGACAGATTATTTCTGAATCAATAGATGTGTTTGCAATAAAAAGATGATTACTTGAGAGTTCTGTGTCTCATTCGACTTAACAGGCTTAAATTAAATTGGTATTAATAGTCAAAATCTGTGTGCTAATAATGTCAATTACAGTGTCATAGTGCTTCACAACTGTGAAAGATATTTAAAATGCCCACAATTCGTTATTTATTCCATACAATTTATAAAGGCCGTATCCTAATGCTTAGATAAATGCTTAGTCTTACTTATATACACACTGTCGGTACAGCTTTATTGAAGTAAGCATATAAATACCACATTCCAAACTGTCTAATACAGAAATCACACTGCTTTTTTCAACTAATGAATGCAGATATAGAAACAAAAGATATGTACAATGGTATAAACTAAATTTTTAAAAGGAATTATTTAGATCAACATTTTGTATTATTACAGTCATGCTGCCAGCAAGCAGACTTGACTTTGCAGTATGTTCATTCCTTTTTTTAAGAGTATTCACTTATTTTTGAAAGGTTGAGTCTTTAAATGTATGAAGTACATTCAAAATATGTTTTACTAATCCACAGCTGACATTCTGATCCTCTTTTCCTTCAACAATCATTATAATCTTTAAAAAGCAACAACAACAAAAGCCAAACCAAAACAAACAAACAAACAGAACCAAAACAAAATTAAAATTTAAAAAGCTCTTTTTTATGTTTTGAAAGTAAATTACAAACTGGTCATTTTATGCTCTTACTGCTGGATTATGGCACACAAAAAAACAAGAGATGTTTTGCATATGTCAAGAAGCTCTTTCCTGGATTCTCTGAAATAGCAAGAAGTTAGTGCCATCTATAGACAAAATTTAATATTGAAAAGTTATAGGGAAAAAATTATAGGCTCAGCAAACCAGTCATATCAACCAAAGCAAAGGTCATTCTACAGTATAAGAATTAATAGAAAAATGCCTCAGATCTGCTCGTTTTTTCCAGTTATTCTAGGAAACATTTTAGCACAAGTGAAGATTTTAACCTATAGCAAAGCAATTTAATTTTCCTTTAAGTAATCCTGTGAACTCACTTTAGTACTCCCTTGTTTAAAGTAAACAAGCGGTGGTTACACCACTACTGAGTCATTTTACTTTTTATTGTTTCACTTCTCACTTGAGCTGCCTTCCATATTTATTATAATGACTATTACTACTTGCAAATCTAATCTTGCAAAGCTTAAGCACTTAAATCACTTTATTTATATGAATAAACCAATTAACTTCAAAAGTTATTCACATGCTTTGTCTTGCAGGAACATGCTCATAGATCATAAAATTGTCTGTTGTATACATGTTGTTTCCTTTAGCTGCAAAGCTTCTCTACTGCTTTTGCATAGGACTTAAAATTATATACCTTTACCGTAATGATGGTACTGCAAAATAAATAAAAAGATATTTTGGTAACCAAAATCCACATATGTAACTGATGAGAATTAGAAAATTACCAACAGAGTGGTTCTTTGTAAATGGTATTAAATACCATAGTCTGTAATTTAGGTGGTGTAAATGTATGCATAAATCTGTCTTTTCTTAGTTTTCATCTCTATAAAAAATAAGTTTGTACTATCAATCCATTTTTCAAAAAAGCATCTTTTTAATTAAGTTAGGCTTCAAATCAAAAGCAATGCAATAGTGCCAGAAATAAAAGTGAGATACAATTTGTTGAAGATATACAGAAGAAAAAATGTTACTGTTATTTGCCATAAAGGATCAATATTTTCATTATTGTCAAAGGACCAGCCCCCCCTCCAAGCCCTTTTGGGCAACCTCCCTTCATTAAATCTCCATTTCCATCTCGAGAGTGAACAGGAGAGTGAGGCTGGAAACAGTTGGCAGAGGATTCTGTACTCATGTAGGAGATGTGCAGAGCAGCAACACGGTAAACAGGAACACAAGGTGTTCTGTGGTATTTGCAAAGTGATAACTGCAAGCTCCCTAAGTGCATAAAATACATTATGTGAAAAAAATACATCACATGAAATATCTAAGTGGCTTGTTTGGAGCTGGAAGATTTAGTCAGAAAACTGCATGTTGTAAGTGGAAAAATCTAATATCTAGAAATTATTAAAAAATAAAGACCCTCTTTTTAAGAAATTATCGCGTAATTGACATTATTATGCCAAAATTGCAGGGTACAACTGAATTAACTTTAGTGCTTTCAAAGGGCTTGCCTGTGTATTATACTATTGCATTCTATTCCATAGCTGATGTCTTAGCAGCATTTCAGTACTGCATTGAATACACATATCCATACACATACTGATATAAATATATATAAAATGTCAGGAATAAAATTGCTTTAAAATGTCTACATTTTTGCTGCTATTAAAAAAAGAAGTATGATAGCAAAATATGAAGCATTACGGTACACGTATAAATTCTTCAGTAGAGGCAAAACAATTTCACAAAGGAGTTTTCTTTCTGTCCAGCTCAGCACAATTACAACAGTGGTAAAGAGTTTCTAAAAGGAATTAAGTTGCTTGAATTTGTTTGACTGTGAGGCTTATATATTCTCTCTCTCTTTTCATTTCTTCCCACTTTGCAGACAAATTTCCTTCTTTACTAACCTATTCAAAAGGTAGATTTGTCTGTAAAAGTACTAAGCTTTGAATTTTATTCATCTCATGCTAGTCAAAGAAAATGTCACAGTGTCTCCTCAGATGTTAGCAAAGGTACATGAGGCAGAGTCATACAGCTATTGTGACAAAGCTCTGCAAGTTGGAGATTAGCAAAGGATGAATGAACAAGTGACTACAGGCGAAGTTAAAGGTAGTGCCATAAAGAAACAGAATCTCCTCAGCATCTGATTATTTCATTTATTATTTTGTCCAAAGCTTTTATGATATTCACCTCCATCTGTAGCTTCTTTTAGGTAAACTCTTAAGCAACTTTCATTTCCCATATGCTACAGAAAATAAAGATGGTGTATTTGAAATGGAGAGCCTAGGTGGAATCTTGGTCAGCCTGATGAGAAAATTAAAACAATGGACAGCACTTGATATACTTACTGCTTCAAGGCAAAGAAATTTCTGTTTTATCCCTCACTTAACAGCTCTGTCTTAAAAAAAAAAAAAAATTAGAAAAAATGGCAGAAGTCCCAGGGCTTTTACAATCTTTCTACTGCCTGGATAGTGGAAGTAAATAGTTCAGTACATTTCATTTGTCTCTCCTTTATTCAAGCCTGCGAGATTCACAGATAAAGAATGTTTGTCAAAGAATTGAAAGATCTGAAAATCTGAAACCAATATAAGTAACTTCCATCCCTTTATTTTTCATCTACAGCATTGGTTCCCAGTGAGTATACTGCTCACTAATGTCTACTTTAATTTCCTTTCAAATGCAGAATGATAAATACATAACTTTTCAGTATGAGTTTGCTAAAAAAAAATTTTTATTTTAAGTATTTATTTAATAGGAAATAAATTATCAAATTACACAGACATGGGATCCAGAAGAAAAGAAAGAATGTAGTGCTTATCAGTTTTTAAATGGCTCAATCAAGTCAAATTATAGTTGACTTCAAGCTGTTTTATGAAGGCCAAAACCAAGGAACTGAAGACCATGATCAACACTTGCTGAGGCTAACGAGACTTTGGGCAGGGGATCAGCCCACAAAATGTCACATGTTTTTATGTGCAGGTCTGAAGGGAGTCAGTAAGATAAAAATCTCATATTTTGGAGGCCTTTTCTAAGATCACAGCCACTTGGAATGCTAGGAATAGCAGGAGAGCCAAGATTAACACAATGAGAGGACACATGTCAAATGAACCAGCTTCTTGATGAGAGTTATGAAAAATATTAACAGAAGATGTTACAAACAGACCAAAATACACCTTATTGGCAATTGGGCCATCAAACATAAACATGAAGATAATCCAGAAATAATTCAGTAATATATACCTATAATAAATATGATCATGGAACAAAGATTTTCTTCCAGCACCACTTGAATTACATTAATTAGGTTTGAATATTTCCCCATAAATTAATCGTATGCCAGTAGAGCCAAAGCTTATGCCCTCCTAAATAATATGCTTTATAGAATATCTGTTGCCCTATAAAACTAATTTCAGATCTATGTGGTTATATGTATGTGTATAAGTAATTGTGCTGAATAAGGAGATAAAATAATTTGATGAAGATATTAAAAAACCAATAAAGCTAGGAAAAACATTCAGTGAAGAAACTGAATATAACCAAATATCCGTGTTTTAGAGGAAAGAGGTTTTTTTATTTGTTTTTGGGTTTTTTGGGGTTTTTTTAAGGAAAAAAACCAATTTTGAAAGGCTGAGATATTTCCCTGCTGCGGTCTGGAGTCCTTGTAATATAAGTTTATTGACTCTTGTGCTGTTTTGAATTTGTATGAGGCCATTTATACCATTTATGAAATCTCATATATTACTGTGAAGCACATAATGTGGTTATGTAAAATGTGTTTTAGTTACCAAGGAAAATAGAGAAGAAAAAAAAAACAACCTTGGTGTCTTTGGGAGATTTTAGTATGCACTGAGCTTTAGAGGATGAATACAAAGCCAAATCCAATCTGAATGCTTTGGTTTTGCCCTGAGGCCTAGATAGAACTTTTTTTCTTTATGTACTCTGCCTTCACTTGGAGGTAGATACTTATAGAATATTGAGAAGCTATACCTAAAAAAGAATCATCAACTACAGTCTTGTCCAACTTCAAAAAAACAAACTATTTCCACTGTCTGTCTATAAAAACTTTGGTTCCTTTTTACTAGAGAGTGAAGACACTGATAGAAAGAACAGTGTAATGTGGAATAGTGTGCTAATGGATCATTCTTTCCCGTGGAAAGGGATTCGCTCAGTCCTCTGCAGCAAATGCTGTAGACTCTTTCTCAATATGAAAGTATGCTACTTTTTCAGGGTCTATAAATTCATGTAAAGGGAATTTAGAATTAGAAAAGGCAAAGAGATGGAAGGAGATTAAGGATTATTCTGTGCCCCTTGCATGAAAAAGCTTTGCTGGAGTTGCAGGAAGGAAAGTAAATCTGTCTGGAAGTACTATATTTTCTAGAGGTAAATTGGATGTTAACTGGGTCAAACTCCACAAAGCTGTAATTCTTCTGTAGAAGAATTCAGGACAGTGTGTCAGTGACTCTAAAAGACTGACTCACCCATACCAGAGAACAGCATCTTACCTATGGGGCATGAGAAATGAGATCCTGTAAGAAATTTCCCAATCAGCCCATTTAACCATATACACGGTGGAGTATCTAACCAATTTGCAATCCAAATAAATAAAATACTATTTGGTGTTGTAGAACTCTGAGAAGGAAACCACTTACAGGAACGCTAATAATTACTGATGCTGCTCATAAAAATACAGATAGACTAGTAATTATTTTCTCAATTTAAATATGAGGAAAATAGTCCATGTGATGACTAGTAGTAGGAGAGGACATTTTTTTCTTCTCATACCAAGACAGAAGATAAAATAGGAATATTTACCGGTCAAAATATTATGCTCAGGAGCTTACTGAAGTGAGTGGAAATAACTATTTTTCTGCTTTTATTATATAGGAATATTGCATAATTTATAATAGAATTGTTTTGATGTGGTATTGCCAACATTAAGCCTCCCAAACACTGCCTCCAATTTTCTCTTAGAAGCATAGATTATCACAGAATATTTCATGTTGGTAGAGATCCAAAAGGATCATCAAGTCCCTGCGCTTCAGAGAACAACTTAAAATGAAACCATGTGGCCAAGAGCATCCTCAAGATGGTCCTTGAACTCTGACAGGCTTGGTTTTTCATAATACACCACAAATGGTTTATGTTTTAAAGATCAGTCATGTTCCAGACAGTGAATACCACTGCTCTTCAGCAGGGCACAGTCTACAGCACTGGCAGGGCCAATCCCAGGGCCAACAGAAAGTCCTCATCCAAGTTAATTAGTGTTAAATGCTCCCCTGGCTTTGGCTGCTAAACTCAATTCTACTGCTGGAAAACTATCTTTATTGCCCTCCTTTGGACTCTCTCTAAGAGCTTAATATCTTCCTTATATTGTGATGCCCCAAACTGCCACAATATTCAAGGTGAGGCTACCCCAGTGCAGAGCAGAGGGGACAATCCTCTCCCTCGACTGGCTGGCAGTGCTTTGCCTGATGCCCTCCAGGACATGGTTGGCCCTCCTGGCTGCCAGGGCACTGTTGACTAATACTCAACTTACCATAGACCAGGACCCCCAGGTCCCTTTCCATGGCACTGCTTTCCAGCACCTCATTCCCCATTCTGTATGTACATCTGGAGTTGCCCCCTCCCAGGTGCAGAATCCAACACTTTTTCTTGTTGAACTTCATATGGTTGGTGACTGCCCAGTCCTCTGATTTGTTGAGGTCTCCCTGGAGAGCCTACCTGCCCTTGAGGGAGTCAACAGCTCCTCCAAGTTTTGTGTCATCTGCAAACTTGCTTAGTGGCCCTTCCAGTTGTGCATCCAGTTCATTTATGAAGATGTTGAAGAGCACAGGACCTAAGATGGAGCCCTCTGGAATCCCACTATTTACAGGTCACCAGTCTGATGTTTCCCCTTTCACTATTATCCTCTGTGCTTGACCCATGAGCCAATTGCTTACCTAGATCATGATGTGTTTATTGAAAACAGACTGAAAACAAAACCCACAGCCTTATACACTAACACTATAGTGTAACATTAGATGAGAGATGAGTCGTTCTGATTAATGTCAGTTAACAAAATACAAATCTCACTATACATAAAAGGTTGCAACTTTCTGTATAGTACTTTACAGGAGTAACAATACTGTACTATGAATCAGTTTGATTCTACTCTAAGAATAAAAATAAACATATTAAAGCTTTCTAAACATTGATAACCAAACCCATATTTTTAATAGCAATGTTTGTTATTAAAAATACTGGGTGCTGTAAGTCATCTCAAAAAACAACCAAAGGCAGTACTGCTCTCTATTTCTGAAAGTAGTTTGACTTAGGGTATCTATGCAATCATTTAGGGATTTGCAATGACACTGAAATACAGACATTTACGCTGTATCCACTATTGAGTGCATCCATATAAAATGGAATTCACCATATATTCCAATGAACTTAACCCGTGTATCTACCTGAGTGAAGGCAGGGACACTCCATTTTGCATCTCAGATACAGGATGAATTCTTGATGCAGCAGAACAAATGCAATTTCCCCTTTCTCTCTTCTCAGCAGTATCTGAGCTACTTTGTCCCTCCCTGTTGTGGCCCAGGATCTCAACTCTTTTGTTTATGACTGCAGCAATCCCTGGCTGTCTTGCTTTACACTAGTAAAATTTCCCTGTCTGGTTTATATATATTTTCAATGCTCCAAAGAAACTTGATGAAGGACAGATAGCAAAAGAGGCCAGACCACCAGTCACTGTAAACTGGATAGCTCTGTGGATTTGAGTGAATTAAGACCAAACTGTACTGATTCGCAAAATATGTTTTCCATGCTGGGACACTGCACTTTAAAACTCTATTGCGGCTGCACAGATTCTCCATTTTTTGGAATCCTGTTTAAACAACAGACATTTCTATTTGTTGTGCATATTCATTTCAATATGTACTTGAAGCCAAAGAGATCATATGGATCCGCAAATAAAATGCCTGGAGTCATTCATGTCCACTCCAAAATACTCCAGGGGTGACCAGGGGTGGAACCTATAATTTAGTTGTCAGGTTTTGTTAATGGATCCATAAAATAAAAATTACAGGCTGCCAGCATGCTCTGTTAGGAAACTTGCCATTGAGATATTCTGAGGTCTCTTAAATAAAACCTGAGTGCTGTTAATATGGTGGTGCTTTGGGGTGGATAAATTTCTTCCCCAAAACTCTACACTGCTCTCAAAGGGCAAATGTAGATGTTAATATCCTGTCTCCAAAGGAGATGTGTAAATGGGGGGAGGGAGGGGAGAAAAATTGTTCTTTAAACACAGACACCACTTACATAGGTATCTCATTTATTCTTTCTCATGAAGAATCTTGATATGACACTTGAAAGCACAATTTCTAGAAAATGTGCTGCAGTTTGGTTATAGTCTGACAGAGGGAGGCACTTGGTAAATCACAGAGGCAGTGCTATGGAAAAGGTAACTAAAATTCTTCCTATACTTGAAAATCTACCAAGATGTGCTTTACACCAAACAAAGTATTTCCTAAGAAATATTATTGGGTTGCAACAGCACAGTCCAAAGCTGGGCCCTTGCCAGGCCCAGCACCAGGACCTTCTGCCCTGCTGCATATGTCATTCCTGGGCAGACCAAGGTAAGTTTCCTCTTGTAGTAAAGGAGTTCATGGCTTCCTTCCTTCTTGTCCTTTATACAAGAAAAGTAGGAAAAGTGTGTTCATATAGAAATATAAGGTATATTTACACAAATATTTACATTACAGCTATCCATAACTCTACTTAAAAATTCTCTTCAATGTAACACTAGGAACATTATATTGTCTCTGAATGTGGTAATTTTTTTTTCCCAAGCTTAATTGAAGAGAAGAGAGGGAAATTAACCCCATACAGTTCAATGCTGTCAAGGGCTAAAGAGCAGTTAATAAATGAAACTCCAGTCTTTGTCAATAGACCCTTCTGTGTGGTCTCATAGGTAAGACACGGGGCTTGGAGGGGCTTGCAGAGCTCTGAATAGAGAAGGAACATGGGCACTGTGATGGAGTAAATTCCTACAATCTTTAAAGCCTGTAGAAGCAATCTCATATTTATTTAATCTGAGTTTCAGGGAGAGAATATTCTTCAATCCGTTTTTATTTCTACCGACCCAGGGCTTCTTCCAAGTTTGAGAATCAAATAAAAGATCCCACATGGGATGAGTGGTACAGTGACCTCTCTGCAGGTGCAAATAACCTCCTCAAAGCTACAGCAGTCAGAGACACAGGACCGCACCAAGTATCTTGTCTTATTACACCCTTCTTTTCTCATTCACCTTTAGATGTTCCACTTTTTCATTTTCCTCTTCTTTTTCATTCTTCAATTCTCAGTTCTCCTTTTTTCTCCAGCCATCTTCTATTTCTCTGTAGTTCATATGTACATGAGAAGCTGCATTACTGTTCTCAGTACATCAGGGGAAACGCAGAGTTACAAGCAAAGTATGCTTCTGAAGCATGCTCACCTGGGGCCATTGAGGGATATAGACCTTCATATATTACTTAGTGGTATTTAAGTATCTAAATACTTACCACAACAGAAGTCTACAGGATTTATACATACACAGATTTTTCTAGGCAGTTCACTATAACTAGTATCCAAACCACCCACAACTATGCAGCAAAACTCCACATCATTGTATAAACAAGTGCTCCATGAAAAGCGATTTCTCCGTGAATCCTTAGGGCTTTGTGGGTTTTTCGTTATTTATTTATTTAAATGGCTTAACAAATGTACTCAGATACCATAGTGGAAGGCAAGATTATACGAAGCAAGTAGAATGTACACTGGAGAAAATAGAACAGTTTAAGATCAGATTCAATTAATTAGTTATGGATCATGCTCTTCTTTTCATTTTATCTAGACTGGAATAGATGTGATCAAACAGTAGCAGTTACATGGAAGAAAATTTCTTGTGGACTACAGTCAGAAGGACAGTGAACTGCTTTTTCTTTTTGGGATTTGACAACTCTTTGCATATACTTTTTTAAACTTTCACCTGGAATGTCTCTGAGTTGATCAGCTTTTTCTGATGTCTGGGGAGACTTCAGAAGAGCAAAACAAGAGAGAAAACACATTTAGTATGATCTCACGAGCTTAGCAAAAGGTAGGAATGCTATACTATTTCTATGTACTATACTAATATTTAAGTGTTTAATTTTAAAATTTGCACAATTTCAGGTGTGTGTCTTTGAGGCAAGAAGGGATAACTTCCCCTGAATTTTCTTTTAATTTTCTTAAAAGACATTCTTAGAAAACTAGTGTTGTTTATCCAAGTGACAAAGAAAACCAAATACAACCACAGAAAAATAAACATGTTTTCTCATATCAATTAGGAAAAAAAGAGTGGACACAAATAAGCAAATTATATAGAATTTGAGAGCAGTTTTTAAGAAAAATAATTATTGTCATCTATTGATTCTTAGTATCTTACCTGATTTTGTATCCCCTAAATGCCAACTTTGCAGTGAAAAGGAGGATTTTATACCCACTCCTGCTTTTGTGTAGGATTGCTGTGCTTTTTTCATAGTTGAATGAGCTGCACCCCATTTAACCAAAAACCCTACAGCCCCCATATGTTCTTTGGGCACCAGCTCCAATCACTGCACCATATGTGGGCTTGGAACACATCAGTTCTAAGTCAGAGCACTCCCTGAGTTTCAAATTACCCATACAAACACAGAAGGAAAAGTTTTTGAGGGGAGCATAATGGAGCTAAGTTTTGCACTGCTCTGCTGCCTTGATGCTAACCACACATCTAAATGCACAGGTCCCTATCAAAATGTATAACTATGACCATATTCTGCTCACAGTTTATCCCACTACCAGCATAGGTGTCTGAACCTTTGCTCAAAAGTTATCAGGTTCACTCATTTCTTGTTATCTGTAGGAGTCCTGCACAGGCAAGGAGAAGACTCCCTATGGTCATGCCTAAGACCAAGACTCAAGTGTTCAAGTGGGTCTAAACCAAAAAGTTCTCATATGTGCATCAAGGGTCCTTCACAAAAAGGGAAGCATGGAGATGTTTCACACGTATCCTGGCCAGGAGGATGGTGAAGTATCTCAGCAAAGAGGCAAGTGAGATTTGTTTGTCTGCCTGGGGACATTCAGATTAGGCACCAGGAGAACATCGACACATAAGGGATGTAATTTCAAGTCCTGAAGAAAGATGGGGACTAGGTATACAAACTTGGACCGGCAAGAATTGCATTGACAAATGGAGAAGCAGGCAACCTGTAAATGAAAATGATGAAACAGATGTGAATTGGGTTTCTGTAGCAAGCCATCAAGCACACTCTCTAGGAGGTGACTTCTGGGACATCTACTGTCCCAAAGCCTTAGGGATAGTAATGATTGCTCTCAGGAAGTATTTAAAATAACCTATCTGGTACAATGCAGCCCTCATGCTCAAAAGATATCCTTTTAATTGGGTGCTGGAGGCTTGAGGCAATGGATGCTGTATGGATGTTGTATGGAAACTGTCCCCTTCCACCTGAAGTGACTCCATTGGCTTCACCAGCAGGTATATCTAGAGAATAGGAGTCAACTCCAGCGGCTGCTGACTCCTGTAACTCCTCACTCACTGGAGGCTGCCCTTCCTGCCCGCTGTAGGCAGGGGAATGCCACCATCAGCAGCACTTCCTCACAGTCTCAGAAGATGAGGAGAGAGCTGGGATGGTGGAGGAAGGAGAATAATCTAAACAGAAAACCTATGATAATGGCATCACCCAGGGATTTAGGATAATCTTAGTGTCCTAAACCCATGAACATGGGTTGTGAATGCCATTTGTGAGGAGAGACATAACCCAATGATAGGCTTTATCAGTCTGAAACAAAATCTCCTTATGAATCCGTGGCAATTCTTATTCCTGGTGCTTGAGCCAAAACCTTTGCCTTCCCATCTTCTTGCTTCCTTTGGTAGAGAATCAACTTGGAAGATTAATTTACTGAGCAGAGACTAAAAAATTAAGTCAAGAATTGTATTTTGTTCCTAATGCTGGCATTTGACTTAATCTGTGGCTTTCACTAAATCACACATTCCAAGTCCCTCAGATTTATCCATTTTTGAAAGGGGAATAGCACTAGTTTAATGACTGTAAAGCACTTTGAAAAACAGTGAACAAAATATGGAAAATAAGCCTAATTTTTTTCTTCCTTAGCCTTTACAGTCAAGAGAATAATTCACAATGAATAACTTATGCAGTGACATGAACTCCTTTGCCTTTGAATGTTATTCACCCACAATGTATATTTTTTTTTCTGAGTTACTTATTATTCTACACTGGTTAAATAATTTCCATAAATATTTATTCATTTATGGGCCATTCATGAAAAGTTTATTCAGAATATTTATTACACGAAATTTAATGAATTGGTTATTTTTGGTACATCCAGTCTCTGCTGCCTGACTAGATTCATGTAATTTGTTGAATCAGGTCTTTTATGCAAATTATTTTGCTTGTACATCAGTTATATTTCCTGCACGTATTACTACTTATAATGTATGTTTGAGAACATCTCTAGTCATCAAATCATTCACCCAAAAACAAATGTAATTTTAAATCACAAATGCAGATAAAAAAAATTCAGTATTTTATTTAAGGTAGAAGCATCCATTTGCATCTAATCTTGCAGTATCTTATTCTTCATGTAAAGAGAATGAATACAAAGTTAAAATATATTCTGCTCTCTTTTTTTTTTTTAATTTAAATTAAATTACCATTAACTTCTTTCACGTAAAAGTAATGTGACATGATTAAAGAGAATACTCTGTGGATTTACATTTTCCAAATGGATTAGCAATAGATCTCTTGGAATTCATCAGGTATAAGAATGAAGCTGTAAAACAGTAATTTAAGTAAATGCAGGGAATACCAAGAGGATTAAAATGAGATCTCGAAGGTCAATAACATTGCAGTGTAGATTTTATTGTAACATCAAATCTTTTGAAACATTTACAGAGAAGAAATATACTTTAGCTCTGAGACAAATTATAAAAACACAGAAGTTTGAGTAAGCTATGATTTACATTTTCACTTACCTGAGGGAATCACTAATTGCTAGAAACTGTTCATTATTTAAGAGGTCTTCAAGTAAAATGGAAACATGGAAAAATTCTAGGTGACAAGCAGAGCCAGTTTTAAATATAGCTTTGTACTTCTGTTTTTGTTTTCTAAAAAAACAAGCCACCCTGCAATCATATTTCAGTGATAAAATAAATGCATAAAAATATCTTTATGTTGCAGCTCCATCTTAGTGTAAAACTTTGGAATAGCCAGCAAAGTAATTAACTGTAAGGACATTTATATTTTTAATGCTCACAGTGTTCTGTAAGAATTTTTATTTTCGTTAACAAGACTTTAAAGCAAATCAAGGAATAGCAATATCTCATGGGTCATAATCTCCAGAGTACCATCTTTCTGCATAGCTGCTTTTCCCACGTCAGCACAGTCCTTTGAGGACAAATTTTATTTTTGGTCAGGTGAAAATCTCAGTTAGCATTTTCAGGGTAACAAAAAAATGGATAAGCTCTTTCGAGCAATACTCTAAAGTATTTGTGAAGCATGCACACATTTGTATGCCTGTCAACTTGAGTGTTTTCCCATCCTCTCCCTCCAAACAGGTCTTCATCCCTGTAATTGCTACATTTGAACACACACAGAAATTCACACACCGGCACAGAATTTCAGCTGTGAGAAACTATCAGGTATCAGGGGGTAAAAACTATGTTAATCTGATAACTGCTAAAAATTTAGCTCAGAATGGATGGAATATATAAAGTACTGCAAAAATAAAAAAGTTTCCCCTGATAAATTTTAGGCTCAGCTGTATTTGGACTAGACCTTACTGTAATTGTACTGTCAAAGTTATTGGATGCTCATTTAACTGAGTACAGAGAAAGCTCCAAACATAACATTCCATTTCAAGTGTTAATAACTTTTATCTAATATATTATCTCAGAGTAAAATTAGTTTTCTCATCTCTCCAATTAAATCTCAAACAAATCTGCATTCTCAGGCATATTTTTAAATTGAAAAAAGATAAAAGACTGTTAACAGAAAGTATGGTTATGGATAAAGATCCAAATCTAACCTGTCCCACTAATTCTAAAATATACCAGACTTGAAAGGCATATTCTCTTTAATATTTTTTGCTGCTTTATATTCACTGACACAAGGGTACTCTTTAGCGAGATGATGTTTCCTGAGGCGTAATAAGTGCTGGAGAGTTCAAAAGAAACAATGACTACAGAGAACACATATACTGATTGTTCCAGACAATAACACGAACATGCATTGTCTAATCTTTCTGCCCTCTCATCCTCCTACACAAAGCAACGTGGGCTAAAAAAATTGCTAGAAAATACAGAAACAAAATCTGCCACAGACATCTCAATAGCTATGCATTGTCTGACTGTGTCACCCGTTGGAAAACAAATCTCAGGAATTACAGAAAGTTCCTAAATGTAAGAACTTAATTATAAGCCTACTGAAACAGCGTGAAAAGGCCACTGACTTTGAAAGCTACTGACCTGCTGCTTGTAGTGACTATGCCTATGGGTCACACATAGAGATAAATCATAAAATCCCATTTTATCACTGTGCAATGTTTTGTTCCTATTTGAGGTACAGTTCATCAGTGTCAGATAGAAAACACTACATCATGAAATTGTATCCTGGTACTATGATTAGCTAATGAAAGAACTGCATCATGGCAAGCAAAAAAAACATTTTCCCTGAGTTCAGTCACCTGTGTTTAAAAACAAATTTAGTAAATCCAGCTGCATCTGGCCGTTCCCAGAGCAGCTACATGGTAGTTGTAACTAAAGCATGAGACAGTGATGGATAAATAGCCTGCTGTGGGTGATTTTCAAAAAAAAAAAAATAAAAATTGAACCGTTAAGAGAGTTTACAAGGCCTGGAAGGTTTGGGATTTTAGAAGCATAAAATCTTCCCAGCTGCACTCAGTGGAATTCCACAGCTCCTCCTGCTGCTCACAGCAATGCATTATTTACCACATGCAGGGCACAAGCTTTTTGAGAAAAACAGGTTTTTACACACCAGATGCACAGTTTCCTTGCATGTTTATTTCCTCAGATTGCCATGGACAGGTTCTCACTAGTAAGAAATGGCAGCATTGTCAAAATGAAAGGCTTTGCAGAGAGCCTCTTTGGCTGATCTCAGACTTCTCCAGTACTTTCAGGCCTCCGGTACATTCAAGCTTTTTATTTTTGTCTTCAGAGCGCCTATATATGGGTACTCTGTCTATTTTTAATTACTATGTTCTACTATATTTTCTGTGCTCCCTTTGTCTCCCCTATTTTAGGGGACCCATTTTAACCTTCTTTTTCATTCCAGTCCCTTTGGGACTTACTGTGGACTGAGTAGAGCTTCTGATTTACAGTCCTGGCTTTTTTTTTTTTTTTTTTTCCTTTACAAACCCTCCAAAATTTGATTTTCTTACTAGTCAACTGCCTTCCTTCATTATCATATTTAATGGGACATTTTTATTTATTTATTTATTTTAATTCAGTCAGCTCTCAACTAGATTTTAGTAGGTTATAAGAGGTGACTTGAGCATTCAAAAATCAAAGCCCTTGATAACAAAAGCAACATACAAGTTTAGCTGTATGCATTTAACTTCAGAACTTCAGTAAACATACTTTTGCAGATAGTTCCTTTAAAGAGCATCAGGAGACAGGCAAGCAGCATGTACCCTGCCAAGCTCTGCAGGGCACTGTGTTGCAGCAGGAAACCCAGGAATAGTGATCCACAGCTTGGATAATCCACCCCAAACTGCAGGGGATTAGGCTGTGGACTGTTCAGTCCATAGAGCTTGTTGACAGAAGCTGTCTTTTAAAGCACTGGACACATATGAAGTCAAAGCATTAATTATCAACCATAAAGAAACAGAAAGATTGGATTCTTAGCCATGTGGTGGGAAATTAGTGGACACATCTGATTTGTTGCTCGAAAGGGAAAAACAAACAAAGAACCATTTCTCATTAGTATTTATTTCATTATTTTAAAAAATAGAAAAAAGAAACAAAACAAAAACCACAAAAAACAAACAAACAAAAAGCAATATTTTAAAGCAAGGGACTGAATCAACATCTATTATTTATCTATCTATCTATCATCTATCTATCTATCTATCTATCTATCTATCTATCTATCTATCTATCTATCTATCTTTTACTGTGTTGCATCAATATAGTATTTTAGCCAATTGCAACTAGGACCAGGCAAACACCAAATTAGGTCTGAATTGCACTTCAGTGCAGCCACATTTGTGCCATTTCTGTGAGATCAGTTCTGGGCAATAGCAGAGCAGTTCAAATCCTGGGGTTTACTTTTGGGCTGGACCTGCTATTGGGAACATCTCTCCCACCACTGAGAATTATGAGTAAGAGAGGGAGTGAACAGAGGAAGACAGAGGAAGAAAAAGAGTACCCTTAATCAACAATCACCAGCGCAAAAGAGGCTATACCTGCTTGAAAAGGATGGTGAGGAAAGCAGTGGCACAGGGCCCAAAAGCTGGAGATACAGACTGGCTCACTTGAAGGTAGGAGGTGTACATCAGTGCCCTCTTTTCCTCACATCACAGGGTGAAGAACAGGGTGTTGGACTCACTGGTGGGAAAGAAAGGGAAAAAGAAAGGAGTTATTCCAAAAAATGTTACAACTACCATCTCTAAAAGCCCAGGACCATCATCCAGCTCCACCTCTGCTAATTTTTCCCAGATCAGGTCCCTATCAACTCTTTCCACCCCCCCATCTTTTGCTGAGATCTCACTCTCTCTTACTGAGCTTTCTTTTCATGGGACTTTTTACTCATCTTGGCAATAACCAAGAATGAATTTGGATTCGTGTTTGCTTACAGCAAAGAAAAGGCTTGATTCAGCTTTTATGTAGCCACAGAAACAAACCACCAACCTCTGTGAGTCCCCAAATATTGCTACAGTGTGTACTGTAAGAAATCCTGGGGAGATCAGATATAAATGGCTCATGCAGTACAAACCACCTAATTGCTGAGCAACCCGAGGAGCTGGGTAAACAGTATCCCTGGTCAGCACCTCCTCATTTCTAAGCTGAAAAGGTACTTGTGGTGAGGTGCCATTCCTTTTGTTTAATTTTTGGGTTTTATCTTAAGCCCAAGCTTTCATCATCTTTTTTTCAGTCACAGCCTCTGGATTTCCAGCTCTGTGGCTGTAAAACTGATATGAAACAGAATATTGGAGACAAATTAAAAAAAAAAAAAAAAAAGGAGTCTTGATAACCAGCATTACCTAGAGTTATTACAGAAGCTATTTGCACTGCTTGCTTTTAGTAGGAATTCTATTTTTTTTTTAAATATACAAGAAAACTCTCGAGAAAAAAAGATATAGCAAACAGCCAGATTGACTGGCAACTCTGCAGTTTCTTATTGCTGGTAAACTAGCCAAATTCTGAAATCCAACAGGTTAAATCAGAGCAAGATGGTTTGTTAAGGATCACTGATTAATACTGGATCTTTTATCTAAATAAATGGTGCGTAAAAAGGAATGGACTCATAGGTAACTCCTTGACTCAAGCCTTCATGACCTTCACTGTAAGTCATACAGAGCATTTCTACATTCCCAGACTATTTTAAAGGGACAAAAGTGTAGAAAACTTTATGGAAAGCAAGCAGATCTTCCCTCAAGCTCTATAATTTTATTTTTTTCAGACAGGATCAGTCATTATCACGTCTTTGCAAGAGGTGAGGAGCTATTCCTGACAATTAATTGCATGTGCACTTGGGTTCTTAGAGAGAGGAACCCAGGCTTCTAAATCTCTCGTGTCAGAACAAGCACAAAAGCTTTGGCTGGGGAGTAATCAGGAATGAGGGTAGAACCTCAGAGATTGGCAATTGATATTTCATCAAGTGCATATGCCATGGTGGGTCCAGTGGAAGTTCATCGCTGTTAGTAATGAAAACTTCTTGTCACATCTTTGACCTAAACACACTGTATGGATTTGAAGCAATTCCTGCAAAACATGCTGAATATGGAGTGCAGTATGTCAGAGCTTAGTGGGTAGAGACTGTGGAAATCTCTTCAATGTCAGTAGTTTCAGGAAGAAAACAGAAACTCTGAAACACTCACTCAAACAGGCCTTTCCAGCTCATTTAAACTACAACTTTTTTTATTTCCACAAGTCAAAATATCCCTTCATTGCAAGAAATTTCTGCTGCTTCACTAGCTTTACAACACAGCTGGTGTGACCTGAGAGATGTCACAATTCAGTGTTGTGCCTAGGTTGGTTTTTTTTCTTCTTCCATGAACATGAGACAGGCAGCTCATTCCAGCATGAAATCAGTTGATTCAGACCACAGCTGAGAGGTGGACCACACAGATACAGAAACTCTGCAGAACTTTTTTGTTCTGTACATCACCCTGTAAAATAATAAAGCCAAAGCCACACCATATTCTCTAATTCCCCATCATTCTTTATTTCCCTCTCTTTTAGTTATAGGCAAAGATCAATGGCTTTCTATACATTCTTCAACGGCAATGTTCTCCATATACTGTAGTCTTGCAATGCACCACACAGTCAAAAGATACGAGGGATCCATTTGACAGCTTTTCCCATAATAAAAAGTATTCAAAAGAAAGGAAAAAAAAAAGAAAGAAAAAAAAAGGAATAAAAGGAAAAAAAAAGGCATTGCAAGTAAAAAAGAAATTATCACTTTAAGAATATTAGTATTATTCAAGGTGCTTTGCCATTTTATGACTTGTCTAGTTTTAAGCTAAGTCTCATTATTCACGGATATATTTACTAGACTTTTTTGTCTGGAATATGCATATTTCATCCTATAAAAGATGGTCAGTCACACCACTTTTTTCCTTATATGTAGAGAAAATATTCCAAGGATGTTATTTCCCTAAAAAGTCTATGGAAGTTCCTATAATTCACCCCTGAAAACAATAACTAAACGAGTAATAGATATGTATCTAACACAATGTATTCATTTTTTTCATGTCCCCAAGGACATTTGAGGATGCAGGTTCCTATGCACTTGTAAAATAGAGCACTAAGTTTATTATGAGTAGTTTCAATATTCTTTGCTTTCACTATCATATGATAATCTAAAGTTCAAAATGCCACAAGGAAAAAGCAAACAATCTATCTGAACAAACAGTATCTACACAATTGCAAGTGCTAATCTAAATCAAAGATGAAACAGAAATGTTTTCTAAATATTTGCATCAAATGCCTTTTTAGCAAGGAGAATGATCATCTGATATTATCCTCACCTATTTTTGATACATTTAATTTTTCAGGCATTTTGATTATCACAGTCTTTCCTCATCTGTAGATAGCCTGCTTGACAGGGGTAATCACTCTGAGTGTTAACAAGCTTTTCCAGATACAAAAATCTATAATGTTAAGGAAAATAATTTTAAGGTATCCAGACCTAGTGGATTTGGAGTTACATTATGATAATTTATGAACTGCTATCATAATGAAGTCGTTATGGGATCAACTTGGCAGGAAGTTGTATGGAAAAAGAGACAGGAAAGAAAAGATATTGTTGATTTGCCCCTTCTCAAAACATTCTTTTGGAATTCACTTGTTAAAACTCTGAATTATCCATTTTAAGAGTCATGCCAACATCTTCAGGCAACCTAAAAGCTCTCTTCCAATTACCAGAACAGTAAAAGTTCTGAGCAGAATCAAACAACTGAAGCAAAACTGAAAAAATAGGGAGGCCTCCAAGAGTTAGCAGTTGCCTGGGAGAAGCAAGCTGGGGCAGTCAGCCTGCTGGCTACATGAAACAGAGCAAGCCCACCCCCAACACATGCAACACTTCCTTTGTTTCTTTCTTTAAACAAACAAGATAGGAAAAACTTGTTTCCATATCTCAAGGGCAGGTATTCTTGGAGACTAGGATATGAGGCAGATCTGGAGCTGTTATTTTAAAAAAACTGATTTCCAATGCTGAAAAGAAATACGAAATGACAAGATTAAACTCAATTGCTCCACCTATTTCTACCCAAGGAAGATTTCATTAGAGATCTCTAGACTCCTCTGCAGACACTCACTCTGAGAAATCCTGACAATTTTAGCAGGTCTACTTCTTAGCACAACTGTTGTATCTTGTCAGATGTACCAGATCAGTATAGGCATTCCACTGTCATTCAAAGAAAATCAATACAGCCCAGCCTATGAAGTGAGGAGACAACAGAAGCAGAGTCAACTATATGCACTTTATTGGTTGAGAATCAAGGTCAGACTTCAGTCTGAAGAAGAAAAAAGGTTGCTCTCTTACATAAGAGAAAGACTTCAAAAATGTGATATTGGGCACCTTGTATGAAATATAGAAATGTTTCACACACAACAGTAGGACTTCTGTTTTGCTTCTGTGGAAAAAAAAATAAATTAAGACCTGTATTGCATCAGTAGTCTTTTTGAAAGCATTTATTAAAATGGCAACTGAGAAGTATCAAAGCAAGAACAAAAGTATCTGTGGTATCTTTAAAAAGGAGCTACACATTTTGCAGGCAAAACTGAATTTATAAAATTTGAGGGGGGAAAGTGAAATATTTCATAACCATAAATGTCAGACTGTCAAAAAACAATAATAAAAAAAGGTCTCTGGAACAGTAAAATGAAATGCTTGTAAGGGACAATAAAGTACAACTGGAACTACCTAAGAAGCAAGAACCCAAAAGGCACCTGAACGGGGACAGAACAGCCTCCAGATTCCTTCTCTGAAAAATCCAACTTGGTGTTATGTCGTCCATACTGACTTTACTGCCAACTGCCATTAAACACTAAAGCTGAAAGTGATACTTCTGCTCTTTTCCCTTACTTTCCAACTATTGTTTTCTTGTTCTCATTTCCAAAGTGCCACAGAAAAGCATTTTTCTGGGCCAATCTTTAGTGCCAGTTCAAATTAAGGATTTTTTATGCTTTAAAAATTAACTCAGAAATCTTTGCTGACACTTTTGTCCTGACTGGATGTAGACAAGGAGTTAAGAGACAATACATCTTGATGGAGATATACAAGCTTTAAGGTACAATGTTCCTTTGGGTGCTTAATTTGTTTTGGATCGGGACAGGGTATTTTAATTGGCAGGTCCATTTTAATTGTCTTGTTTCCCTTGAAAGGATCTTATTTTCATGACCTTCTTTCATCTTTTCCAAAACCCATGCATTTAGATCAGCTTGGCTTGCATTTTTAAGGGTAGTTTGCTTGGGTTAGGTTACTCTGAACACACAGTTGGTTACAGTGTATTGAGAAATAATGTGAGTAATTTACTCCTTCTGAGTTATCATTTACTAAAGAGAATATAAGCCTGGAAGTGTTTTAACTTGAAAACATTGTAGATAGATGCGGAAAGGACAGTACTATCTTTCCAAATGGTGGTTGGCTGTGGCTGTTGTTGTTGTGTACTAGCTACCAGTGTCCATAACATTTCCATCTAGGAAAGGGTCATTCCTGCCTATGAGTGTTTTACAGGAATGGAGGAATATGAACCGCAAGAGAGTATGTGCAGTGTGTGTCAGCAAGTAAGAATGGGAATATTTTTATGGAAGTGGAACCTGATATTGTTCTCTTATGATGTGAAAAATGTAAAAACTCTCACAACAGGATTTATCTTGGCATTACCTTGATCTTATAACATCTATATACTACACACACATCAGTAAGGCAGTCAGCCTCTACCTTCCAAAATTCCCCTTAGCATTATTTTATATTTACTCAACTTTTTATCTTTCTAGACTACAGAAAAACTTTCTAGTTTCAGTTATTTATTGCAAGTTCTCACCATTATTTCTTTTCCTTGGCATTACATTTCGTCCAAAAACCTCACAAGAGAATTGCAAGTTCCTGATGATTTATGCAATTTGACTTTCTTGAGTTATTCTGTTCCTTCCTCACTCTTCAAAAAAACGCAAAAAAAAACCAAAAAAGGTTCTGTTAATATGGTGTTCTAATTACTTGCATGAATTACCTTGAAACACAGGAGTCACATGCAGCTGTGCTATTGAACTAGTGTAGCTGCAAGGGTAACATGGTCCTAGGCTTTATGCCCCTCAATGGACAGTGTCAATTTAGTGATGGAAAACAGGACAGTAGGAAAATAAAATAAAATAAAATAAAATAAAATAAAATAAAATAAAATAAAATAAAATAAAATAAAATAAAATAAAATAAAATAAAATCAATAATAAAGGCAACAGCTTTCATGTTTTCTAACACGTTCCCATACATCCATACCTGGCAACATAAATATTTCTCATTCTTTCAACACTAAGAGCTGTGGCAAAACTCTCATTGACTTCTCCATTACTCTGAATTTTTTGCTTTAATTTCTTTGTGAAGGCTACAAAAAAAAAACCAAAACACAAACAAATTTTTAAAAATCAAACCAAACCAAAACAAAAAAAACCACAAAACCAACCAACAAAACAAAACAAAACAAAACAAACAAACAAACAAACAAACAAACAAACAAAAACACAGACACCTTCTCTTTAATATTTTGAGCAATTTCTTATTCTTGTATATATTGTCTGTGTGGTCTTTCACTCATATCTGTACAAGCACAGTCCCTTCCTTAAACCTTTAGTTTAATAAATTGTACCAAGTATAAAGGACTGTAGGCAGCCGTTTTTGGCACTAAGTGATTTTTTCAACAACAATCGTCTTGCACCATGGATAGAAAGAGGCACAGATTTATTTTGGGTTAATTTGGATGAGGACTTATCTGTCCTTTGAACTGCCACCTGGAAGCAACTGTTCCTGTGAACTATATGGGTGGCACTGGGGAAGAAGACACTTCAGATCAGGGACTAAACTTGGAGAGGGTGAATACAAACCATGGTTGAACCCCAAGGACATGACTGTCCAGAAATCCTGGTCTCCCCTTATCATTTGATAGTGAGCCAAAAGGTTTTGCTGGCATGCTTATGTGATGCAGTGGGAGTGATCACAGTAGGCCCCTTAGTGAGCAGTCTTTCCTTTCCCTGACACATCTGAGAGATGAAATGAGTTACCAAACCTCCCCTACAAGTGTCTTCACCTGTAGAGTTCCCACATAGATCCTCACTGAACTTTTTGGCCTTTAATACCCAAAGAGACTAGTGGGACAGGGTATGAAAGAATGTGGCTTTAGGTGCCAAATATGTCTTCTGCACTCAGTTACATATTTTATTCTGACAAACCACCAGTAGCTGGAAATGAGTGCTTATCAGGATGAAAAAGCATTTCACATTTAGACTTGCTAAAAAATGTTCATCTTCATTTCCAAGGGAGGGCAAGTTAATCTAACACTTGCATTTGTCATTGCCAGGCTTGATTACAATTATTTACAGTAGTTGATGTTGAATGTGAAGAGAAACTGCAGGTTCTAGCTAATATGCAATATATCTGCTTGCCTTTGCCATGGCTGAAACAATGACAATCAAGAACCACGAACACATTTTCTTTAGGTTTTTGTCCTAAGTTTCAAGCCCATTAGTAGTCTAAGACCCAGTAGCACTAGAAGCTGAATGGCAAGTTATGAATCCAATCAATTAGGTTCATCTAGAATAATGCAGAAAAATAAATTCATGTTCATAGTCAGTCTCCAGAAGGAAATAAGATTAGCTGAGAATCTAAACATATCTGGGAAATGTTTCAAAGCCTTCTTTGTTTGGAAAAATTTGTCTTCATAACTGATGTATACCATGTGAATAGACACGATACAAACATTGACAAATGTCTGTCAGACCTCTGTCTGCCACTCCCAGACATGATCTTAGTTCTAGTTCCTTGTTAAAAAAACATTCTCCCTGTGATTTTTACCTAGCAGTTCCTTGGATAAATGAGAATAAGCATCATAATAAAAATGCAAGATATGTAGTTTTTCATCTCTACAACATTAAATTTGCAATTACCATCAAAGAGAACAAGCAACTTACTGATGGCACTAACTGGAAATCTTTGTATGTACTTTCAGGATAAGCTTTGGTATGGAATATTTGCTCACTAAGATGATAGCTATGTCCTCTTCCTAATGAGGAACACAGCCTTACTAGTCTTTCTTAAAAGTATTCTTGAGGTTTCATCTGGATAGCTTTACGTTCCACACTTAAACATGAAAACACATTCAAGACTTGGTAATATTTTCTGCCAGCAAACTAAGGTGATCAACAGGGAATAACGTTCTCATATCAGGTGCTAATTACCTTCTAGTCTTTGTTTAATGCCACGAGAGATCCTTATAACAAATAATTTTTTTTGCTTTTTTGTGGATTTTGATGTTAACAAAAGGCTATGGGCAATATGCCCTCAACTCCTTTTCTTGGCTACAGCAAAGACAACTACATCATTGGTACTTTGTTACCAACACTATTTTATGTCTATAATATGCAACTGGTGAAAGTGGGGAAAATAAAAAAAGTATTCACAAAACAAAACCAACTAACCAAACAAAGGCACCAGACAAAGTAGTGGTAATTGTCAACTGCTAAATTATTTATTCTTTGAGATTCCTGGCTAGATACTATCTACCAAATCTCTGCTGATTCAGCAGTGGAAGCACTGACATTTTCAGCAAAACCAATCAAACTGCATGGCAAAGGAGTGCATGGATGGCTGTTTTCCAACACTGTACTGCTCAAACACATAGCCTAGAGCTCAGGCTTCACAGGTACAGATAAAGGGAAATAAAGAACAGGTGGATCTGACTTTCCTCCTCATGGACACCATTCAGAACATAACAGTGACAAAATATACTGTGAAAAAAAAATGTCATTTTTTGCAACAGTGGCCTAATAAAGATGTGAGGAATATATTTCCCTGCTTGATATCTTCAACGCAATACATTCTGAGGTCACTGAGTTCCTTGTGGTAGCACTCTAACACACTCCATCTGTATTACCTTGTCCTTCGGAGTCTGCATGGCCGATGGTGTGCTCCCACCTTGGGAATCTCCAGCTGAAAGAGACAGAGGCATAACAAAATTAAAAGTCTACATGCAAGACACTACAGTGTGGCTAAGAACAGCACTGAGAGAAAAGGCTGAGAAAACAATCATCCACTCATATATTTATAGTAATTAAAACCACATATCAATACTTAGCTACATTATGTGAAGGGACCAATCTTCATGGTGTATTCACCTTTAAGTGTTAATTATAAATGTGATACATTTTCAAAAATAACTCTCTTTCCTCACAGTCTTAGTTCTAGTAAAAATCATCATGAAAATGGTTAGTTCAGAGTGAAAACTTTCTCATCATTAAACAATATTATGCACCTTATACAGAGTAGAAATATTTTTATATAAACCTTATTTATTGAATTTTTACAAATCTTTTAAGATAGAAGCAAGCTCGAGATCTGTCTCAGACCTTTACTATTTCATTACAAAAGAACTTGCTAAATCTTTATCAAAGGCCCAGTAATTTTAACATTATTGATTAACTGACATTGACAAAATATGGCTACATTTTCAGTTTGGGTTTAACAGTGCAGTAATTCTTGGTATCTGTTCTCCATCATAACAGTTAGTCAGTAAAGCCTTGATCCCATCAAAATGAACAGTAAATCTTTCACTGCTTAATACAGAGATACACATTACATATATTTTGTGAGGAAAAAAAGATAATCTGCATCTAGTCAATAGCTGCTTAAAATAAAAACTGTGAAGACATTTTAAAGCATGAATTTAATCTCTTGAGCACCATCTAATGACCAAACTGTAAAATCGCAGTAACCAAGAAGTACATAGGCATTAAAAAACTATGAACTTTTTGACTCAAGCTGGCCAAGAATTTCCATCAGAGGTTTGAATGGAAAGGTGCTTTTTGCTGAAATGGAAAACTGTATGAATAGCATGCATTTTGAAAAAATTACTGAGGAAGTTCTCTATGAAAACAACACCTGTAAATGCTAACATTTTGTTTTCAGGAGTTGTTTGTTTAGGGTTTTTTTGATATAACCAAAGAAGAACTTAGTCAACAGAAAAGCCTTATTTTTTTTATTTCTGCACTGAAAGAGGAAAAAAAACCCACTATTTCCTGATCAGTTGCATCTAAGTGTCTTCATTCAGTATTTCCAAAAATTCTCTTGAACTAGACTTGCAAATTCATAGTTTCATTGTTGCCAGCATAACATTTTACATATATCATCAGTCCCAGTACACTAAAAAAAAAAAAAAAAAATTACAAATCTATCTAAAAATCAAATTATTTAAGCATAGGGTAAAAAATCAGCACCTCCAAAAAGTACTTATGAGGAAGTTAATATTAAGACTACTAGACTGCTTATACTGGGCATGTATAAATCTATTATGTACCTGGAAAGGTCAGTCCTGAACAAAGATTAGACTGAAGATCAGGAAGGATAAAGAAAAAATGATCAAGAGAATAGAAAGGGAGAAATAAGGAAAATATGAAAGAGCAGAAAAAGATGTAGATCAGAGGAAAAAAAAAAAAAAAAAAAAAAAAAAAAAAAAAAAAAAAAAAAAAAAAAAAAAAAAAAAAAAAAAGAAAGATGGATAGAGCAGTAAAGGCATTCCACTGAAGCACGACAGCATGCTGGCACTGCCACTGAAGGTTGGATAACGGGCCCATCGTATACATTGGGGAATTTTTAGGCTACAATAGAAAGTCTGAGATGTTCAGAGCACAAAAAGGCCAAACTGAGGAGCAGATGGGGCACTCAATAGGGCCTAAATATAGAAAGATAATCTTCCTAATAGTCTTAGAGATATTCCAAAGGATGGTTTAGTTCAGGTCAGGAAAGAACGTTTCTCATGGCAATCTTTAGGTGGCATCCATTTAAGTTCACTTCAGTTCACATTGTGGAGCACCTCAGAGCACACAAACTGCATTTGTTTTGGATAAGCATATGCTGTAGTGCTTTGAAGTTAAAGGCATAGAAGCCTCTGGGTCTGATTCTGCAAGAGGTATTCTAGCTTGGACTCCATCTCAGTGAAGGGGTGCCAGGAAATTCAGACTTTTCAGTAGACTAACACAGGCTCAGAAAACCCTGCAGAAACAGCATTTCACACCACTGTCATCAAGAATCAGTGCTCCAGGTACAGCTGCACCCAGGGATTTACTGTTGCAAAAAAGATGAGAGCTAACTCCTGGAAAAGTCCTCATCCTGACAGCATCCGGATGTTTTCCAAGTCAGTATTGGTGGCATCTCTCTAAAAAAAGACACCTGTCACATCTCTGCAAAAAAACCTGTGACACTCCAAGAGCAAATAATTGCAGAGCAGCTCAGGATTGCAGCTCTTGTTTGAGCCCAGCACATCCTGGCAGGAGGCAGCATTCCCCTCACGGCAGCTGGCTGCAAAGCTGAACAGCCTATCCTGGCCAGAAGCTCAGCCTTATGAATGCCACGTTCACTGCAAATATTGGCGGCCATCAGCCCAGTTTTCATGCCAATGCAAAAGTTGTTATTCAGTGAGAGTGGGATGAAACTAGGTAAAACAAGGGCTTGATTTACTATCAGTTTTCGACCCAGCTTCACCCACTGACTGTGTGTGGCATGCAGGACTTGCCTCAGCAGGTGTGAGCAGCCAGGAGTACTTGCGTGGGTACATTTGGGGAGCAGGAGAGGCCACCTCGAAAAGCAGGTGCTAATTGATGGGTGTTAGTGCAGACACTTGGGGCAGAATGGCTCAGTGTTCTGCTCTCCTGGCGTACAGCAAGTGGGAACGGGCAGCAGCCGCCATCACGCACTTCATAAAAACACCACTTCGTCCATCACGAGGGCCCTGAGACCACAACCAGCCTGGACTGAGGGGCACTGGCTGAGCTGCGGTGGGAAGTTTGCACAGCACCTGCCTGTGTTATTTCTGGCACACATCCCCATGGGCAGGCCCCATCCTTCATAAACAAACAAACAAAAAAAATTAATGTAGACTTTTAAATTTTTTAATATATCCTGTGTCCAAGGAGAAGCCAGTGTTTGAGCTAACTCTGATTTCCCACTTCTACCTGCCCCAAAGTGTCTCTTACCTCCTGTGAGCACACAGGGCTCTGCCACTTGCCTAGCAAACCTGCCCTAGCAGGAGTGGTGGGAAATGAGTGCTGCCACCAATTCAGAGGCTTCCAGCCAGGAGCACACAGGGTGCCAGGCTGCCCCTGCAGTTCTGGGGGGAGGGCAGGCTAGGAAGGTTGCACAGCTGGGCATGCTTTGCTAGGGTGCCTCCAGTCTTCCCCAAATCTCTGGGAGATAACTCTAAATCTGACCTTGGGGTGCCAGAGAGGGACAATTGTTGGAGGTGGTTTTTGTGATTATGGAGAGCATAATTATGGTGGTTGAACAGCCTGTGTTATAAGGGATTTTTAGGTGTGATATTATCGTCAAGCTGCAGCTTCAACTGTCATCATGTTGCAAGTGGTTGCCATGGACATCGTGCTCAAGAGCTGGTGTCAGCTGTCAGTGGACAGTTCGTGGAGCCACAGCAGCTGGACCAATCGCTGTTGTTCCTTGTTGCTTTCTAGCCCCTTCATACATATGTATATATTCTCTATGTTTATGTATTCTCCCATACCCTATCCTAGTTGAAGGATTAGCATGCTCCTCCTATTCTCCTCCCAGATTCCTGAACCTTCCTCCCCAATCCCTATAAGAACCGTCTATTTTCTAATAGAAGTTGTTTCAACTTTGTTGACCCAACACTGAGCTGGCTGATTGCCTTTTCTAACCAACTCCGACAGACAATAACAGTGGAGGGACACACATGAGGAGACGGTCTCTTTCAAGCCAAGGTTTTGTGTCAGATTTGGTTCTTTTCCTTCCCCTTCTTTCAAACATTTCCCAAATATCTGTCAAAAGGTATGGGGAAGGTTTGAGGTGTCCTGCACAGAGTAGAGGGTTTGCATTCACTCCTCAAAGTCTTGACATCCTGCAATTCAGAAAGGGAGATGTCCCACTGAGAAAACTTCTCCTCCTCATCTTCAAAGCTTTCCTGGCAGCGGGAGCCTTGCCTCCAAATGTGCCAAGATTGCTACTTTCCAGGATAATGGGGTTTTGGGACCACACAGAGACAAACCTCCAAGAGTGCTACTGCCTCCAGGTCCTAGCTGACTCATGATGCTTCTGGACAGGTTTCACAGCTCTGCTCTGCAAGAGTTGGAGTGCCACCAGAGCTCCCATCATGTCCAGGGTCCCAAAACTGCACACTCAAGCAGGTGAGTCCGTCTGGGCTTACACTGGATGGCAGAGGCAGCTCTGATGCCTCAAGACTGGGCTAACAATCATTTTCCATGGAGAAGTTAATACCTGGGAGGGTCTTAAACTCCATTATAGTTAATATTTGAAAAAGTTTCCGAGCAGCTCAGGAGACTGAGTTTCACAGAAACTCAGTGCCCCTGATAGTTGGGTTCCATTGGCATTAAATTTAGGACTGCTTAGTCTTGAAAGCAGTCTCATAAAGCATGAAAATAGAGGGAAACTAAGGGAATAAGAGAAACATATTTATCAGAAGTTGCACTTTAGGAATAGAGGTTTGGGTATCTTGGTCAAATCTGTTGCTTAGCATAGTATTTGTGTCCAGAACTCTTACAGAAAGTACATTACCAACCATACCAGCTCTACCATTCTTTCAGCATCTAATCACAAGAAAGTCATGAGTCTGTTTGTCCTTCAGGCAGCTCCTTGAAGAAAAAAATGAATGCTAAGGAAAAATAAATCTATCTTTTGGTGGTGCTATTAGCTTATTTAAAGTCATTGCATGAAGCATATAATGGAGTAAAGCATCACATAGATATTCTTTGATACAACTCTCAAAGATTTATCAAGCCATTACTTCAACAAGTACAGAAAAGCTGCAGGAGAGCAGAAGTAAGATTTGAAACATGATGTAGTTTTCCATGGTGGATGGCAGTTGTGTTTTTGTATATCCAGGGGTTATGACAGGGCTTTTTTCTCCATGTTTCAATTATATTACATACAACGTCAGCTAAGCAATATGAGAATCTCTTAGCAAGATAGTCACATGCCCTGTGAAAGTCAGCAGCTTGTTTCGTTACCTATTACAGTGATGCCTTGAAAGGCTTCTAAAATTAGATACTATTTTGATGATTTTGTATGACTTTTTTCCCCCTGCATTGCAAAACAAACTACACAGCAAGTAAATGAGATAGTCCCTCATGGCTGCACTAGAAGATTCATGCCAAAATCTGACCTTTTTTGAATTTCACACACCCACACACACGCACACACACACACACAAACCAAACCAAAACAAACAAACAAAAAAAACCCAACCATACAATAAGGAAAATAAGGAAGGGACCCAAGGCAGTGTTCAGCTGTTAAAGAGCAGACTTGCACAAAAGGCCAGTGTGAAAACCAAGACTAATCTCCCTATGCAACATACACTGTATTTTCAAAAGTCAAGTGCTCAGGTCTCTATGCTGCCATGTGCATTAAGAGTATTTGTAGTATGCTGTAAAGCTAACAAGCTTAGTTAAGCAGAGGTGTGTGGTCTTTCAAAGTGTATTCCCAGGGTATAACCTCCCCCTTCAAGAAACTCATTTATCACTGTGATGGTTTCACCTCATTTGAAGCCAAGTTATTGTCATACTTAAAATAATGTAGCTTGACAGGAAAAAATGAAATTCATGTGAAAAAGTTATAGAGTCGTCACACTCTGCAGTCAAAATATAGACTATTGTACTAAAACATAAAGCAGATGAAAATTTTTTTCTGCAGATATATTTAGGTGGTATTTGCTTGTACCAGAGCCTCTTTTTTTTTCTTTTTGTTTTCCTTCTTCTTTTATTTTTTTTTTAAGTGTATGTAAGTATTTAGATTATTTGCGTATGAAATCATACATATTCTGTGGTTCACCGTCTTTAAAGACAGGTGTACATGCTTCATAGATGCCTCAGTATGGCAGCCCAGGCTTATAAAATGTTAAGCTAGGCTGAGAAACGTGCAGATGTATTTAATAGGGAGTAACTGTTCAAATGATTGGTCATCTCCTAGTGCACAGCTATATTTCAGGTGTCATGAGTGTGCTTAATCTTGTCCTGTCCTGTTCTGCAACTTAAGTTTGCACTCTGGAGTCTCTTAAATCTTTCTCTTCAACCCTTCACCCTCAGAAGTCACCAAGGAACCAGGGCGGACTAGACTAAATGGAGCTCCAAGGTGGAAAAGGTTCCAAGTTAAACTACGGTTTCTTTAAGAAGCTCAGTTTTCAGATATGTATTATCAAAACAGTGCAACAAATGCAGTGTGCTCTGAAGGAGCTTTGCAGGAGCACTCTGCGCTTCTGTTCCTTGCTTAGATCACACACACTTTTTAGGCTTCTGCTTTTCATGTTTTGTCTTGGTTTTTTAGTGATTTGTTATTTAGGTTTTGCTGTCATCCTTTGGCAGAGTATATTTTGAAGACTTTTTGAATTGTAATTTTTCTATTTGGCTTTGAATTCTTGCATTTATTATTATTTAGTGAACAACTAAAATCAATTTCTGAAAAAAAAATTATGTCTTTATACAACCATTTTCACCTTTACTTTTTCGAAACATTCTTGAAGTTTGTTTGACTTTTCTGTGGACATGCCATACAGCATTCTCTGTGGAGTTGTACCTGTCAGGGTCAGCAGGTATTCCCTAAACTCTACGTGACTTTTCTGTTTCCCCTCATTGCAGTTTGCCTTTCAGCTCAAAGACAAACCCTCAAATCTGTGTTTAGGCTTACAGTTAGGCAGCCTGAATATTATAACCTTGTAGATCTCAGCGAAGTTGGAAGAAAGATCTAGCCCATTTTAGGGGACTGTAAATGAAGTTTGGATAGGGTATGAAAGTGGCAGGTGGCATCATTTATGAGAGGTGAGATATGTATAAACAAAAAGGAAAAGGCTCAGGTGGATTAAAAAAGCACACACAAACTTTTGTCTTAAGTATGTTTCTCCTGCCTTCCTTACCAGGATATTCTCTTTTGTTCATCTTTTTCTTACCCAGTCTGTTTTAGGAAATTATCAAGCATATGGAAAAACAACTAGGTAATTTTTTTTTTATTTGAATACTAGCACAATCAGATGAAATATTTTTCCAAAGGATACAATGGAGGATGTTGTGTTTGGGGGCTGTCTCAAAAGCCAGATAACTCTCTTTACCTAAGGTTTGGTATAAAGGAAAATGATTTTAAAATTTCAAACCTTAGTACTAAAACTCTGCTGCAAATTCTCTATATGTAATATGCAATTTTGACAGAAACAGCTTGTTTTGCTGGAATTTCATTCTGAAGAGAACAGCACTTTTGACAATTTGAAAACTTGTCTTGAGGCTATATTCACAATTTAATATTTTAATTTTTATTCTGACATAACTTTTTTTTCTTAATTTACCCCATACTCGTAAAACATATGATCAAAATCTTGCCCACAAAAACCATAAGAAAATTAAATGTTTCCATTTTGTCAAATGAAGAACCATCAATCCAAAACAAGAAGACATTTGGGAAGCCTGGTTTCTGGAAAATGTTAAATGTTCCAGGTTTTGTGCCAGTTGAATACACAGCTAAATGTCAAAGTCCTTGACAAAACAAAATGTTTCTATGCAACAAAGTCAAGTAACTGGAGATCACAAAAACATGAGACCGTATTATGATAGAGAGTAGAGGAACCACATTTCTCTAAGTACTGAGCTTAATAGTGATAAAGGAGTCTGTTTTCAAAACTGGGTACTACTCATATTTAAAGGTCCATCCTAAACTGAATATGTGCATTTTTCTTCCTCCTTTGCTCAGATTGCTCCTTCAGCTTTTCAGACATGCACTCAACTTTTGGTGCCATTAATGGAAAAGTCCAACAGAAAAATTTTAAGGTAGTTCATTTATGTTGTGAGCAATTGTAATTTATCCATTTCCATGCAAGAACAAGTAAAATGATCAAGACATACGCATGCTATGCTAGTGACAAATGTCTGTTACAGTTTTCCATCTGCCTCCCACAAACAATTTTCTCTCACAGAGAAAATATTGATGTCCGCTTGGGAACAGTTCTGATACTTACTGAAGCAGATTCAAATTAGTCCTGAAGTGTCTATCCATGCAAAATTTAATTACTAAGGAACTAATGAACAACCTTCGGTCTATCGTGAAACCCACTAAAGCTGCACAGACTCACCAAACCTTTTATTTCCCCAGCACCATATAAATGAAATCCTTTTTTTTTTCCAGATGCCTTTTCCCTAGGTCTGTATAAAACTCACCTGGAGCTATTTTCCTTTGCCAATCCCATTACTTAAGAGCCATAGATAACTTCAAGCACTAAATATGTCAAAGGCGATTGGATAGCAGAAGTAGTACTAGTGAGCACAGAAACATTACACTCTGGAGGGCTGATGAAACCTCAAAATAAGGTGAAAACAGCATTGATAAAACTAAGGTGATTTGTATAATAGTCATTACTGACACTGAATTTTAATGTTAAACCTACTCTGTATGTCCTAAAATGATGAACAGATGAACAACCGGGCATACCAGAAAGCTATCAGATGGAAAGGGCTGCTTCTACCCTTCAGAAATAGATGAGTCAAACCTGGAATAAAAGGCAGACATGGATAGAGGAGATTAACTGGGCTGTTAAACAAACTGCAAATAACACTAGGAGTGTTGACAAAAACAGTAGAAAGTATGTTCTGCAGTCACAGACTGCAAAACACTGATCAGGGAAAGGATTTGGTGATGACTGTTGACAGACACTTAAAACCAGCAACCTGATGTCTGGTAGCAGTTAGGAAAGCAAGCAAACATGGGGAAGTGTAAACAGAGGAACAGAGCGCACTTTTCAACAGATAACTGCTGCTGTGCCCACACCCAGAGCAATGCATGCTGCTCTGGGCAACACTTAACAGGAACCCAAGGGGTAAGTACAAAGAAGCGATCAAAAACATAAGCCTAGGAGCAAGCCCTTACAACTGGGAACATCACTCCTGATATGGGACAATCAACAGTAAAGAAAAGCTACCTGGCAAAAAGTATTTAAGGGAAAATAACTCAAATAGCTTTAAATGGTGGGAAATTTAAGGGAACACAAGGCACTTCAGCAGAGGTGACACAGTTCTGTCCAGTGACAACTTTCAGAACATATACTGAAAGCCTTTAAACTGCATTTTTACAGAGCTGCAGCTATTCCTGTGGCTGGCAGCACAGCATAATTTCCTGAGAGCATTTTGGCATTACTGTGTGACTCATGGGTATGGAATTATACTGCATGCTTAGGGGGCCGCAGTGTGTACCGTTGCTCAGAGGTGTAGTCCTCTGCTCTCATGGAGCAGATCTGCCCTTGCCAAGCCAATTTGGATTCACTGTGGTAGTCGAAGCCATGTCTTCTCACTCACACACCCTGTAATTGCAGAATGGAGATTTTAAAATTTATGCATGTAATATTGAAATTGGAAAAGCAGTCTTTCAGGAGGAAACTCTGCTTCAATTCTGTTGCATGCTGGCCCCATGCTAGCTTATATTAATGTTGTGGTCTAGATCGGGAGAATTTTCTTTTAAGAGAATCATCTACTTACCCGGCCCCACTAACACACGTGAGTCACATTGTGGAATAACCTCAGAACACACAAACTGAATTCCTTTTAGATGAAATTAAACCTTGAGACCACTATCACATCTCAACTACTCACAGGTTTTCGTTCCAGGGGTCAGAGCCTTTATTGAGGCTGAAGTAAACTCCCTGAAATGAGAACAGTATGGGTGTTAAGTCCTAATCAGCAGCCCTTCTGGCCCACCAGATTTGCTCCTGCTGGGCTAAAGAAATTGCTGATATAGATGTAACCTATCTCTATTTAGTAACAATAGCTCCTCAGTCCAATTCCTGAGCATACTTTGGTGTTTTGCTCAACAGTGTTTATCTCCTGGAGTGGCTAGTGTACATCAGGGTTGATATATGAAAGACATATCCATCCCACGGGAAAGGGACATTATGGAAGAATCTTCATTGTCTTTTGAACAAAAAATTAAAAGCCCCAAATGAGGATTGCAAAAAGAAAAAAATCTGTCTTAAGTACTAGGCACACAGGTCAAAGGAAACTGATAAGCCACAGAACTTCTTTTTCTCCCAAAATATTATTACTGTGTAAATAAGAACCATGCAGATGGTTTGGCTATTTGCCAGTTCCACTTGGGTGTGAAAAGCAGCCTTCATGGTTGAAAAGCTATTTTTCTGAACCGCAAATGCCCATGGCCACGTGAGAGACATCTATTTGAGATCTGGCCCAAGTAGAACCAGACACAAAAGACAAAATAGCTGTTAGGGCTCTGTACCACCCCTGAAGCTACCTTGTTTTTTAATAGTTCCTCATAGACTTGCTAGAGAGCCATCTGAGACAAGCTCGACCCCTTAGCTGGCAGCTACTGTCTGCCTACAAAATATGATTCCTCAAGGATGTATTTTATTATGATGCACTTTCAAAACTTCCTGTGCTTCAAGGAGTTTATTTTCAGCAGACTTTTTAGAGAGGTCCTATCCATTAATCAAAAAGACAAAACGCCCTGGAGTGGACTGTGTTCCTCCAAAGGAGCTGTAAGAGCAGGTTATTCAAGAACTCATTTGCGGTTATAAATACTCTGAAGTGCAGAGCAGGAGAATCGGCAGTGGAGAGCACATTAGGAGCTGATGGTGCAGCTGTGTGAATACATTTCCCTTGACTTGTGTGGCATGGGGCTTAGAAAGTATAAAGGGTAGGAAGTGAGGTGGAACTGGAATTCAGAGCGATCAGGGTCTCTCTGCACTGAGAGCACGTTGAAGAAACAGCTGAGTACATAAAACCTCATAAAGAAAACCAAAACAATGATATTCCCTATTGTGACTGTTTAGTCTTTCTGTAGAGACTCATGAGGTCTGGGCTATCATCTATTTTTAATATCACTTGACCTGAAAATTTATGCTACCATCTGGAGATGTGAGGATTTCTCTCTTACAAACTTAATACTGTCAGGGAAAGAAAGGGCGGGGGGGGAGGGGGGACGGTGGTTGGGCATCAAGGGAGGTATATTACAAAAATGTTTAAACATTATTCAGCAAATGCCACTCATTACTTTATCTTTTTTTCTAAAGAGAATTAAACAAAAATATATCTCTTAAATTGCAAAATGTAAAAATACAGATTGATATTTGAATTCATGTATATTAGATAATATTTGCTCTGCATTTATTTCTATTTCAAGACATTTACTACCTTAGGAAACTAAGGTAAACCTTTCGGAACTCTGCTGTTAATTTGTCTTTTTCATAATGAATTGGAAGTACTGAATGCAAGAGAAAAACCAAAAAATTATTTTAAAACTTTGTAATACCATTCTTGTTATTACATTTATGATTTTTTTTTTTCTGGAGTCATCTCTGAATAGGGAGATTGGTTTTAAAATAATGAGATTTAAGCATCAAAAATAAATAAAGTTCAGAGGTTTTATTTAATCTTTCAGATTTAAATGCTCATGCTTCAAAACTTCAAGGAAAACCTGGCATCTGGAAACCCTGCAATAATTGCAATTTCTGCAATATCAACTAAACAAACTATATCATTAGAATTGCAATAAAGTCACAAAAACTATCAGAGCCCCATACCAGAGCAGGCTTAGTGTGGGAGGAGAGAATGCTGGACCTTGTCCACTGTAAGGGTCACTCCTGGTGCCAGGGTCACCTGCAGTGGTCACGTAAAGCAGTATCTTTTGTGGATACAGAGGGTACCAAGGGAGTGGTCATTACCCAGTGTGATGGCCTATGCCCACATCGCTTAGTGCAGGATCTCTCCAGTGCTGGCCACGGCCTCGCTACATATTTGTTGGCCCTGTGTGAGATGGAGGAAGCCAATCCTGATGTAGTCTTATCTGTAATGCTGACTGGGACGGATCATAAGGTGAACTATGTCCTAAATCATGCTGAGGGTTTGCCTTGAGGATGGATCACCAGAGCACCCCAGAGAAGGGGTGCCTGTAAAAAGATAATTCTAAAAAGGCAAACCTTTAACATCAGTCTTAACATCAAACTTAAATTAATGCATTAGGATACAACAATAACATTTCTGTATTTGTCTGTTTTGTGTTAATGGTGTCACTGAGCTAAGCTTCTGAATAGACAAAAATGTGATTTTAAAAATATGCATGTTTGCATGTTGGCTTTCATGACGTGTGAAACTGAAAAAAGGGTCTTAAACAAGCTCACCTCCAGAATCAAATCTAAACCAAAATTAATTCAAACTTTCTTGATGAAAATTAGATGTGATGCATGAAAATCATGGCCACTTAGAGAAGACCATTTGATTTTCTACAGTCAGGCTGCTTAAATCCTTCTCTACACATGCCTATCACTGGAAGTTGGCTTGATTTTTATCGTTCATGGTAGCTGCCTGCAAAAGTGCAAGAGATGTATTTCAGTACTTCTGGAAGTCAGGAAATATATTTAAAGGTCTGGCATTTGTAGCTAATAATTGGAAGACCAAGTAACTTGAATTCTTCAACACCAAACTTTAAAACATTCATGAAGTTATCCTGTAAAAATGAAGTACTGTAAAGCTTTGAAAAACTGATTCAAGATGCCAGCAAAGTGATCACTGATCTTTGAAAAATCTCAACTGAACTTCAGCTCAGCGCCTACAATTCAATTGCCTCTCTGACCATCTACAAACAGGAAGGTTTAGAAGTCTCATTTTCTCTATATATAGGTTTTAATTGACCACAAACTAATCCGAAGTTATATTGTTATCAATGGAGCCCCACAGGGTAAAAGATAGGCAGTTTGAAACCCAAAGTGATCTTTTCCTTGGTTCTCTTTCTCAGATTCCTCCCAACTGTGGCTGCTTCCTGCCCTGTCTACTCCTGTTAACCTTCAGCTTCTCTTTCTTCACAGCAGCTGGTAGGATTTAGGCATATTTTCTCCCTTTTGCCATGCCCCTTTCACCCTGTCTTTGCTGCAACTCCAGCTCTTACACCTAGATTAAAGGGTGAGCGAGGAGTGGCAAAGTGCTGTAATTGAACAAGAGGCCGTACATTATGAAATTCTCCGCTGACACAATCTAACCATGCGAGTTAAGCAGCTGATTCTCCTTATCTAAATAAATATGCTGGCTGGGAGAATGAGATCTTACTTGTTTGCAGATGTACAGTGCTCTGGAATTGTGGCAAGTACAGCATTAAAACAATCTTGATGCTTGAATAGAAATAAGGGGTTTAATATTTTTTAAATCTGGAGAAGCAAAGCTATTTTGCTCATGCTGCTCATCCAGCTGCAAACACTAAACACTGCATCTGACACCTTCCTGCTAGTCCTGGGGTCATGGCTTTATACAGCATAATTCTTAATATCATTATGTTGATTGCACATCTGACTCATAACCTGTAGAGGTTCCAGAAATTTGTGGTTAGATAGCCCAAGAAAATTCAAAGAAGATACCAAAAGTTCTTACTGGGTTTTTTTTACAGTGGAATCTAACACTCCTATTTATCATTTTCCCTATATTCTGTTTCCTATTGCAAAGTAATGACACAGGACAGTACTGTTTTGTTATTTCACAAGGTAGAAGAATGAAGACAGTTTAGAGCAGAGCTACAATATACATTACTATATATCAAGTTTGCATGTTTCTCAATGGATTTTCTTTAACAGTACTCTTACAAAATATTACAGAAGAGTTGCCAGTAAAGGACATGTACAACCAGGTCCTCCTATTGCTTATGCCAAGGTCTGTGTCAGCGCACACCAGAGGCATTATTTCTTATTTCCACTCATAAAAACTGAGAAGAAAAGAATAACTCCATTATCTATAGACTGCGCACATCATAGTCCACTTGGAATATCAAGACACATTCCCAAGTGAATTTATTGGGAGTTATTAATGTGACTAATGTGTTTCTGTATCAGCTGTTTGTTTAAATGAGCATTGCTATTGCATTTTGCACTGATTGCTCACTGCATACATAGATGTTCATTGTTCTGACTCCAGGCTTTGTTCCCTTCTTTCACACATTGAGAAACTTTTCCACAAACTGAGTGTTTATGTGTTGAGTGCAGTACTCCATGGACTTTAGGGTCTAATGGAGTGTGAGACGGGGCCTGTGGTTTTTCATCTTGTTTTCAGCTGTACAAACATCATGTACTTTTCCCTTCCTTTCAGAGGCCAGTCTTTGGCCTGCTAAAACACCAGCACACAGCAACATAGTTGCTGAGACTTTACAAGTCAAACTGGGAGGACCTGATGCCATTCACCTTAACACCAAACATATTGACAATGTTTATTTTCTCTGCTCCAGCTTCAGCTCTCAAATAAACATATCAGTGGCTGATTTTCAGTGCTCCTCTGAAGAAAAGCCTAAAAAAGTATCTTTCTCGTTGTCAATAACAAGTATAAACTGCTCTCAGAATTAAAGTATGGGGTGGGGGGCAGGGGCCGTCAGGAGTGCACTGAGAATGCATAAACAAAGTAAAATATTAGTTTCTCTCTTATAAGCCTTTTTAAAAACTGATATTTATTTCAAGACAGTTTCTGATAAAAGCAGGGTCCTTGTTTTGCTTTTACACTTTACACTTTGTGAAATCCCAAAGGGACTGGAACTAGGTTGTTGGTACTTTGTATATTTTTTAGCGTGTGCACCTTGTCTCCAGGGAAAGCCATTCATTAAATTGCTGTTCTGGGCTGATGACATACAGATTTACTTTTCTCTTCATCAAGAAAATTCTGTAGCTGTCTAGAAAAAAAAAAAAATCTGTCTTTAATACGACACCTTCTAGATGTGTTTGAACCTTTAAATTAGCAGGGGAAAGTGATTACCAGAAGTTAGCACAGATGCAGTAATTTACAATTCTAGCTGGGAAAAGAAAAATCCAATGGCAAGTCTGCACTCCTGGCACAAAGATGTGTCCAAAATCTGTCAGTATTTTACAACATAAGCAGCAAGCTATTTAAAGCCCTTTTAAAAGGAAATGTTTACATAGGGGTTCAGAGATAGCTTAGTTAACACAGAAGGAGTTCACATTCTTAACTGATAGAGAATGAGCATCCTTTTTAATGAATGCTAATTTTAGTGCTTGTCCACACCATTTCATATCTCCATATTCCTTCAGCACTATCTTTTCATCCTTTCAAACATGTCCATATAGTAACCCACTAGTTAATATTAATTACATACAGAAGTCTTTATGACTGATTTTGAAGGGGAGAGGAGGGGGGAATGCAGTTTTCAGTAAGTGTTTAAAATCCAGCCAGGTTCAAAACCACAACAAGTTGTATAATTGCACGTGTAGCTTACAAATGATAATATGCAAGAAGTGTCTGAAATTTGCCGTTTAATCATAGTTTCTATATTCTTGATTCTCCTGTACATATTTTCTTGGGCCTATGATGTGGAAGCTGGTCATAGTGATGACTGACTGTCACCACCATCTCTTCTGTTTCAATAAATGTTTTCCCAAGTCTCATTAGACATCTGTTAAAATTCTGTAAGCCCTTTTGAAACCAACTCATTCTAAAATGAATTAATTTATTTAAAAACTTAGACATCGGTGTTATTTCTGTGTAGTTGTATTAGCTAAACAAAATGTATTGAAGAAGCAGGATACCATCACACTAGACAGCTTATCTTAAGATTTTTGAGCCCACAAAATCACTAAGGATTTGGGAAGTGGTGATACCAGTCACAGAGAGACTTCATAGCAGTATGTCACCCTATCAAGTCAGAATCAGAGTAACTCAGATAATCTGGTTCTACAATTCAGAAATTTAAAAAAAAAGTACAGCAAGGAAAAAAAAAACTAATCCTGTAAAACTTGGGTCAGGTTTCTTCCTTGAGTCATGTGTGGTGTGTTTAGCATACGTGCAAGTACAATTCTCAACAACTATTAACCCTTGCTTATGGTATTTTGTCTCTTAGATTCTTTACCTAAATAATCACGAAAAACATTTTGAGGACTGCGTTTGTGGCAAGTACTTCTCAAACACTTCAGGAAGTCTGTCCTTACTCTGCAGGGAGCACAAACTGAGAATAGGCAAGTAGATGATATTAAATGAAAATATAAAAAGTCATCACACAAGAGGTTATCTTCTTCAGGCATTTATTTTTAAAAATGTAAAAACATAAAAAGCATGTTTATGTAAAAGCATAAACATGTTCATCTCTCTTCCTTTTCCCACAATCTCTTTTTCTATTTTAGTGCCTTTCCCTTCTCTTTTTTCATTTTTAAAAACAGGAAAGCTAATAATAATTGTATTCAGACCAAAATCCTTCAAACACACTGAGTATTGACATGTTGGTAATTAAGGTCTCAGCTCTCCTGTTGTGACTTTTATTAAAGTCAATTTTTATCTGTCGGATCCTGGCAGCCTATGAGAATTCCCAGTGGGGATACTTGGAGCAGCTTTCCCCCATCATCATTAGCTATGTGTCATTAATTTGATAATGTATCATAAGCATTTGATAGCCCTAGAGCCTGGCACTTTCAGTTCAGGGCTTCTGTAAGTGGCAGGAGCTATTTAAGAGCAAGCACGTTCATCTAGACCCCAGATGCACACACACAGCCCCACTGAACTGCAGCCTAGCTTGAGGATTTACTCTCATATGAGGTGCATGTTTTTACTGTGTCTGAACTCAGGTATATTTTGAGGATTAGCGTGAAATTTGGCTGGAATTTCAACCAGAATATTTTGGAGAATTTTAGGTAAAAATTCCAAAAAGGGAGATGTACTGAAAAAGGTGTAACTGTGATACTAATACATTTAAGAACAGTATTAGAAACTCAAGCTTTTCACAGACAAGTGAAACAATGTTTTCCAAAAGCTCGCCTTGTTACTGCTTCACAGTCGATCAAAGATGTAGCTTCTGTAACATCCTACAGTTGGCAGTGGCACTATGAAAAACCATGAAATAGCTGTAAAGTTAAACTCTCTCAATCTTTCATTGATTTGTTCATCCCTCATGTTCAAAGCAGAATGACTAAATATAATGCCTGCATGCAGTAAAAATTGTTTGAAAGCTGATTAGCTGCACAACAAGGGCTTCCTAATTTAAAAAGGCACATACTGTGTCCTGTTCCCAGTTAAGCCCCATGCTGTGGGAAACTTTGATTTCACAAACTGGAACAGCTCTCAGCAAGACAAACTATAGGAGACAGATTAAGATCTTACTCTGCTACTGCCAGTGCAGAAGTGATCTTCAGTACAGTACAAGATGAGCTTAAAATGACAGTATCTAGTCTCAAAAGAAAGGTGGCATAGGAAATGACTGCCTACTTAAGCTAAGAAGGAGGCAGAGAATTTCAGTTTTCATATACCTTTTAAATTCTTACGTGTGGTGCCCTTTGGATATATTCTACTGCATCCTCACTTGCCTAATTGGGAGTGAGGAGAGAAGAGAAAGTGTTTCCTAGTATTTCTTGTTCCAATGCCTGCAAGGCCTCATAGCAAACAATTCTTTGAGCTCAAGCTTAGCCTCAACCCAAGAGCATTAAAAAGCTGAGCCTGGTGCAGACCATAAAAGGCCACTGTGCCCATTATAGGCAGAAATCAGACTTTACTGCACTTCTTATTCCAAGGAAGTAAATAGTACTTTCCATCAACAAATTCAAGGTGTGCCTGATGTAAAAACTTCCAGAAGCCCATCTATCCCGATATTAAATTTTCTGTCTGTCCTAACAAAATCAGTGGAAAGTACCTGAAAAAGTGTTTGGATCATTCACTTTTTCGGAAGGAAACTGTGGCACTAGCAGGGCTATTTGCTTTAAAGTTAATTAGGGATTTTGAGTGTCCTTTTTATTCTTCAAAAGCCCCACTCATCAGCAACTTACCACTGTTTTCCCCAAGGCCACTCAGAAAACAAATTTACTGGTTTTCTTCCCACTATTTCTACGGTTTCTTACTGTGGACATAATTAATTTTCAGCTCCTCTGATGCCAATGTGAATTGGTCTGTAGCTGAAAGATTTTTGAACCTGGATGCAAAGGAAGGAACTGCTCCTACCCAAGGCAATATAACTTCTCATAAATAATTCTTCTTTGCCTTCAAATCCTGCTGTGAGACACTAATCTGCAATGGCACACATGCTCTTGGTCCAGAATGAGTGGGGGCTGCACAAGGAGACCTGTAGGCTGGGACCTTCTCCATGGGCATCATCACCTTACCAGGGGCTTCTGCAGCAGAACTCACACCTCTTCCACATAAGCAACAAAATCCCTCTACTGCAACAACCTGAGGATCTGTTTAGCCAAAGGACAGAGGCACAGTCGGTTTTCCAGGGCTTATATGCGGCATTCTGGTAGGATAAGACTCAAAGGCCATTTGTCAGCTTTCACCCTTCTAGTGTCTCAGTCAACTGCTTACTTCTGACCTTTTACTGGTAGTTACCTGCCACAGCTGGACTCCACCACCACAAAGCAGAGGGCCATTGTGCCAGTGGCCTTCTGTCCCACAGTTGTTCTATATCTCACTAGAAATTTCGTGGACTTATTTTTTCCTGGATCACAGGACATTTTATAGAAACATTTTATAGAAATTCAGCTGTTATTACTAAAGGCATTAAGGATTAGTCTGAGTTTCTGTTGAAGTTAACTATTTCAGAGATTTTAAATAATTCCTTTGGAAAAATGAAGAAAAATGCATTTTTTTTTTCAGTATGAGAGGTGGCATTCAGAGGCTTAAACAGAAACAATTTATTTTTAATTGGTGTAACACCATAATTTGGAACTATTTCATTGCAGGTAGAAAAAAACACAACTTATTATTTTCATGTCATGCTTTTCCTCCTCCTGCAGTTAGTAGATGCATTTATTTAATAGAGGGCAAGACTGCAACGTGCTCTAATTGTTTGAAAGGAAAACTGGTTGATAATGTATGCTGGAGTTGTAAAACCAGCTATGGTCCACATGCACTCACTACTCTCTTGCTGAAGTCTTTAACATCCATTTACTACTAAAGATTGACAGTAGGACCTCCTAATGGACATGCTGACAGTTTCTTAACTACACAGATTCTGGCTAAGCATCTTTTTTTTTATATATCTTGGCCTTAAATATAATGAATCATAATTCTTACATATTGAAAAGGTGATTCACATTTAGTGGGTTTGTTTTGGCCAGCTTAAGGACTTTCATAAGTACTGCAAAATCACACTGTGCATATAACTTTCACTGTGACAATAGGAGGCCTTGACTCTGGAGAGTGCAGATCTGGTGTTATTCTACTTTACCCAGTGGAGTGGCCAGAGTTGAGGGCAGCAGATATGATTTAAATTTTGAGACAACACTGAATTAATTTCTGATTTGGTAAACCCCCCTAAGGTGAGTGTTGTTTTTTATAAGAAGTAGTCTGGGACATTATTATGAACAATGTGCTATACAGCAGAGCAATTACAATATATACAGCTATTATATTTTGCATTTCATGTGAGGCTACTGAATATAGCAAGAAGTGAACTATGTCATGTAGTTCAATGAGAAATGAGTTTATAACATACTTATCCCATGTTCAGACCCATCTGAACAACTTGCTTTCCCCTATAAAGAGACCCTGAGATTTAGTTGCAACTTCAAATAATTCCATACTCCATAGTGACCCTCCATCTCTGGTTTTCACAAACTTACAAGTATATTTTTAAAATGGAAATTGCATAGGTTTTTTCTTTTGTGTCTAATGCAGGGTCAAACATATCACTGGCACTAAAATAAACATTCATAATAATAACCAGACAGGGGGGAAAATACTAACTGTTCAGTGGGACAAACAGAAATACTTTCATTTCTTGTTGCACAGGCGATGCTCTATTGCTATTTTTTAACTCATGGCATCAAAGGAAACCTGTAAATCTTAGAAAACTGCTTCATATTTCTAGATTATAGTTCTCTTTGCTCTTCTACACAGAGCTCCCAAGAGAAGTTCATAGGAAAACATGACTATTTTTTTAAGATTTTGTTAGGGTATTTTTCCTATCTCATTTGCATAGTCCACTCTCATTTCTCATCATTTGGATGTAGGAGTTTCCCTGTGCATCCATCATTTCAACCTGTAGAATTTCAAAGTAGGTTTCAAGGGCATAATTTCAAGGGCATAATAATTGGTCAGTATAAAATAGCTGATGATGACCTGACCTTTTGGCTTGCCTGTTACTTTCCATTGTCAAATACTTGCCAGTGTTTTTCAAGTCTCATTGTCTTTCCTTCTTGCTATTTGCCAGAGATTAAACTTAGATTAAAATCGTCTTCTCTTTACCAGACAAAATTCATTCTAGTCCTGTCTGCAGTGAAAATTTCTTTCTAAACAAAAGTACAATTTCCCTGCTTTTATTTTCAATCTTTGGGAAAAAAAAAAAAAAAAAGAAAAAGAAAAAAGAAAAAAAGCATAACTAACCCATTTTCAGCCACCCGGAAACTGTACAAATCCCCAACAGATGATTTCCACTCTAAGGATAATGACCATCTGTCCCAAACTGATGTGGCAATATGATTTGTTGTGTAAATGGCACAAACCTGTGTTGTAGCTCAAGGTCAAGTTATATTTGTAGCTCTGTGTTTTCTTCTTTAAAAAAGTCTCAAACATCACAAATCTAGGAAATTAAAGAAAAACAAAACCAAAACCAACCAACCAATAAAAAAAAAAAATAACCACCTACATTAGAAGATGGGAATATTTTAGCTGGAAAAATCAAGGACTTGAAAGTCAGGAAATGGCAGCTCACAGTTACTCTGTGGTGTATCAATATCACAGACTGTTTCTCCATGAGATCCCTCCACATTCCCTAGAAGGGACTGACACACAGCAGAGCAGAGTCAAAGCTTCTTGCAGAATTATAATGAAGAGCTTGGTTTTGCAAACAAAATAGCAGCCATACCTTGACACTTCTTTTTTACTTTGTTAGGTTATACAAGATAAAATCCAAACCCAAATATTGTTCAAGAGTATATGATTGATGATTTGGACTGCAGAACAAAATTTAAGTGTGGGTTAGATGCCAAGGTATTAATCCACTCAAGATCTGTGTCTGACCACCCCCATGGCAGCAGAGGAATGAAAATGGTGTTGCAGATGAGCATCCAGGAAGTAGGATCAAAAGAGATGTATAAAAATAAGGCTGCATGTGTGTTGCAGATGTTACTGGAGTCCTGGGTTCATGATCCTCTTGTTTGTTTGCTTTTAAAATATCTATGACTTTTGTAGGGCATGAGCAAGTCACCTTAGTAGTGGAGATATGCGTAATGGTTGCACCAGCTTCACCAAAACCAGTAAAATCATGAGATTGCCTTTCAGATTAACAAAGAAAACTCACAAAGTATGAGAATGAAACAGCTTTAAGAGGGACAAAGATTTCTTGTTCCCTGTATAACTTCTTAAGAAAACACTAGACAGCCTTATCCTTTAGCTGCTGTATATCAGCAGTAGAAACCTGCAGGCAGGGAGTTATGTATAAATATTTTAACTGTAGTTGCTGTAAATTTGGACATTTTGAGAGAGGTTTAAATTACGTGTGTTGAAAGGAAATTAAAAGAGAACATTAAATATTGTATTTCTCATCTAGAAAAAATGTACTTTTGGGTAAGAGCATGAATGCAGCCATTTTGAAACGCATTTTGCAGAATGCTACTTCTAAACATGGCTAGCAACAGAGAAATAAGGCGAGAGTGTAATAACTGTGATTATAAATACAAAGTATTGTTTCCCATCTGTGTCCCTCAAATTTAACATAGTCTTGGGTAATACATACCAGATCACTATTTTTAATAGCCTAAAGTAAAACTTTGCTGACCAAGTCAGAGTGCAAATGGACAACTTAGGGGACTTTCTTCATTCCTCATTTACACTAATTTTGAAGTCTGAAATTCTGGTCAGTTATGTTACTTATTTTGAAATTTTATTCCATGATTTTGTTTGCCTTGCTAGCAAACTTAAAACTTAAACTTAAAAACTTTATTTTTTAAGCAATGTTGTGTAGAACACATATCTGGTGGTGTGTGGTGGAATAATATCTCCTCTAAGATTTTAGTTAAAGTTGAGCTGATTCAGAATAGCTAAGCAATTCTGGATTTGCTCTCATCCCACTGTTCTCCAGGTAGGTAACAACATTCTTACGCAATCTAATCTCTCAAAAGTATACACCTATACTGTGGTCAGTAAAAGACAAAACAAGTAATTGGAAATTCCCTGTTAAGGAGGCTCTGGTGAGAAAAATCTTAATTAGCAAGAGATATGCAAAATACCTCCTTTTTGAACTTAATGTTTTGGCTGAGCCTATTGCTACTTCTGCTTGTTTCTTCTCTCCTTCTGCTTCAAAAAAGCATTTCCTGTGCAGTTGCATTAAGTCTGACTGATACTTTGTTCATCCAGCATCATTTCATGAATCTCTTCAACATGATGTTTGTTTGGTGAACTCATTTAACTTCAGTACAGAGTTTTCAGGAGCAAATATTAGTGTAGGGCCACACTGCGGGCAAATTCTCAAGCATGAGTTTAAATCCCATTCAACAAAACATTGAGCCTATATCCTTTGATGGGATATAACTGTGTTTCTACAAGTTCATGGGATTTATTTTTTAAAATTGGTACACTTTCTTTAAATTAGGATAATGTGAATTTTGGAATCATATGTTTAGAACACACATACAAAAATAAAAATAAAAAAGGCATGTAAATTTTGTCTACTCTTTCGTGAATCAAGTAGTTTAGCATCAGCCATCCCAGAAAGACCTTCTTCAGATCACACCACAAGAAATCCACTAAATTCAGTCACAACTGAATTTTGATAGTACGATGAAAAGAGAAATCTTAGCAAAGCTAAGAAGAAAACAGTATTGAGCTGGTACTTCTATTTGAATCAAAGCAAAATTTCTCATGACAAGTTTTGGGGAGTTATTTACCTTGTCCAGCTGACAGACAAAATTGCAGCACTGCAGCAATTCCTATGTATGTCTTTCTTTTTGATTTACAATATAAATCGCATAAATTATGCTTCGCCAGATATCAAACATCGTGTCATACAGACAGTCCTTAGCTGAGGAAAACTGGCATCCGCTTGTCCCACTCCGCAAGTAAGAGAAAGTATAAATAAAGCATAAATGATTAATTTAACCTTCCCCCCCTGCCTCCCGTTAACAGCTCAAGGACCCACAGCACACTGTGCTCCTGTGATGTACCAGTGCGGTAGAGCCTTCAAGACTGTGGCTAACCCCTTTCCAAGTACAAACACCTGTAAAAACAAAATTAGCCCTGCCAATATGTCTAAGAAGAAATGCTTTCCAGTAGGTTATAGATATAATATTCACCCCATTCAGGGGAATCCAAACAAAACACAAATGTCTTATTGGGGCAAGAGGATATTAAGAATAATAGACAGATTATATGATAGTTTATTGAAGGCAAAGGAAGAGACATTAGTCATAGTTTTGTTATAAAATGAGACTTAATCAAAGAGGAATGGGTTAGAGGTCATGTGTTTTATTTGTGCTATTATTATTTTTAAATCATTGAGACTTCCATGAGTGGCAAAAGAAATGATCCTGAACAGTGCAAAACAAGACAGACCTCACTGGAGCACTTCAAGATGAGACAAAAGAATCCACTGCACGAGCCCTGCTGGCTGTATGCTAATCTTCTTTTTATGTCTTTTTAACAAGGGATGACTGGGATCTAGGATCACCTTTGCCAGAGAATTTTGTCTCAAAAAACCACTAAGCTGGCTGGGGTATTCTTAGCGATCTGTAGCAACTTGTGCAGGATAGAACTTATCACGAAAACAACACTGTTCTTTTATGCTGCTTCTTTTCTTTCCATTATAAATTTTTAAGTCAAACAAGATAACTCTGGTATGCGTGTTCAATTTTTCTTCTAATTTATTATGTATATTAACTTCCAGATGTCTATTTTGATGCTGAAATGCCAGGGAGAGAGTCTCAAGCCATTCTGTAACACTGAACATTATGTGATTTACTGTAATAACTGTGCAATTACATGGATAATAAATTCTAACAAGTGCAATCATAACTGCCGCTATATATTTTGTATACAGAACTAAAGTTTTGCATGTTTAGGCCTTAGAGATACAGTTTGGGATAAAATCTTTAATACCTGAAAAGTTGCAATATATTTGTTTATAGGTGAAAAGTTGCTTCCTAAAATAACAGTATTAGAATTTCATTTCAAATCTAAACCCCATGCATAAATTTATACCAGAAAAACTGACGTTTTAGGTGAACGTTCAGATGAACTTAGGGAATAATGCTCTTGAAAATGGAGTACCTTTGTTAAATGGCATTAACACTTAGGAGAGAAGAGAAAAACCCTTGTGTTTTCTTTGGTGCTAATTGAGACCCCAGTGATTTAAAAGTAAGAATTGTACAAGGATCTCAAATGCCAAGTAGATATCTCCTTTCATACTAAAACTAAATTTAAATAGGAGATACTTCCTTATAAATAGTGAAAAAATCTTCAGATTCACCTTAACTCCTTGCCCATGTACCTTTTCCCACTAACATTTTAAAAATATCTGGAGAATTTGCAATGCTTTTTTATTTTAGACAATTTCCACTGCTAAATACACTTAGAAGGACAAGTGTTTCTTCTACTGTGCAACCTATGTTTTTCCTTTTCTATTTTTATACTCTTGCTCCAAATGACTTTCCACTGTAGCTGTTGCATACATTGGTGTCAGTCATTTTAATTTATCCAGACTCTTTTTGCTGCACCCACTTTATCTGCTGGCTAATTACTGTGTCATGAAATAAAAGGATTATTTAGTTGATTCATGCTGGAGTCACAGCCTTGCTGACTTACTTTTCTTTCTATTCTGGATCAAAGTTGTTCAGGCTGCCTGATCTTATCTGCCGTAGTTTAAAGTCATCATGCAGCTGAGTGCCACAAGGCACAAAGCACCTACAGAGGAGCTCCTCAACCACTTCACAGGCAGGAGATGACTGGATTCCTCCAGTCCATCCAGTCTTCTGTGGAACATCACTGGTCTCAGTCCAACTCAGCCCACTGCACCAACTCAGTAGCACTTAGAACTCCGTTTTTTTTCAACACTCATCTTACCCAGGGCCCTTCTCTGTGACAGCACTGTTCCATTGCCAGTCAAGTAGCACAGCCTCACCTGACAGTCACATGTTTTTCCGAGGAACCTTAGTGAAACCTTCAACCCATATAAAATGTCAAGCCCTTCTCACGAGATGAAGCAGAATATGGAGTATTATGGTAGATTTTCTGTTTTGTCCAGTATTGCAGAAATTTTGGGGTTCACCTAAGGAGACAAGAAGCAAGTTCAAAATCCTGACATGTTTGAGAGGATTTGACCTTTGTTCCCTGTTTAAAGGTCACAATTTATAGTCATAGAATCATTTAGGTTAGGAAAGACAAATGCTTTTTCTCCAGATAGTTGTTTTGGCTTTCATTTGGTCCCATCAACCTTTAGGAATCAGTTTCCTAGTGTGAGAGTAATGATCTTTAAACTACCTCTGCAGCTCTGATAAGCACAAGCAAAAGTGTGATCCACATCAAGTGTGAAGTCTCTACCTGCACTGCTGCACTGTCCCTTTCCTGGCTTTCATCACCTGCAGTCAGATTATCCCTGCACTGTACACATTTTTCATGCTTTTTGCTTCGTCATGACTTCAGCATTTTTAAAGTTATTCCCCCAGTTGGTATTTTAACTTGCCCTTCACACAGGGATGTTAGTGAGGCAAGAAAGCCTCTGACAGATACTTATTTCCCCAAGCCACAGATTATCAGGAGGGGACAGGAACCATTCAGCATATTACCAGGGGGAAGAGCATTTGGAAGCAGCTAGAAGTTTCCTTTGGTTTGTCACCAGCTCCAGCGTTTGAAGATGTAACACACCTCTGAGTCCATTCACCTCTGTCCTGTGGGGACCAGCTGAAGTGCTTCCTGTCAGGGTCTGGTATCAATAGCACTCTGAGGGGTCTCAGTGACCCCTATAGCCTGTGCTCAAGTGGACAAGCAGCCAGATGGTCACACATTTCTGCATTCTTTCACTGTGTTTTTCCAGCACTAGGTATACATGGCATCATCTTTGTCTTGTGGATCTAAAGGAAACAGAGCCCCTGCAGAACAAGTTGCTTACTGTACATGGCAGGAATGGAGATTCTCTCTACATGGAGAATCCAAAAAAAAAATTAAATCAGTTATCAAGGTGAAGAAAAATCCAGAATGGCTTCAGGGATTTTTTTCTGAGTCTTAAACTCCTGTAAATATAAATAGAAAATCAGTTTAAAGACACTACCTTCACAGGAATAGAAACATTCTCTTTTATGTGATATGCACTCATAATAGGCACCTTAGAGTAAGCAATTAGTACAATCCCAATAATTAAAAAAAAAAAAAAAGTACTATGTTCCAGAGATTTTCAATGTACCCAGTATTTGTTGAACAGGCTTGAATTTTGAGGACAAATTGTTAACTCCATTTAATGACT